>NC_088924.1:30280000-30290000 GCF_038396675.1 Hydra vulgaris | reverse complement strand
GTGATCCTTTCTACTTTATATTTAATAAAAATGTTATATATGTAACTATTTTCTATACTTTATTTATCTTAATATGATTCTTTATGTAATATTTCTAAACTAATAAATAATAATTAAATGAAACAACGGTAAACGTTTTCTGTAGCAATTATATTAAGGTGAAAGCTGTTTTAATAGTTTTAATCTGATTCATATAATTTTTAATATTTTCAGTCATCTGTCAATTGGAAAAACCCACTGTTAATAAACAAGTGAACTATATAAAAATGACACTCTCAATCTAGTTCCTTTTAACATTACCGGTTCTATTATAGTTTCTAAGACATTTGTTACATTTTTAATTGCGTTTTTATTGTATTTTTTATTATAAGGTCTCTATTAGTTCAACCTATTTTTACAAATTTGATTTAAGCATTTTAATATATTCTAACTGAGGATGCTATGATATAGACGAAACATGTTTTTTATAAAACTAATGGTTTTAACAAAAATTAAAAAAATTGTCTTATTTATTAGAATACTTACACATTTTGTGCTGAATAGAAACTTTTGATATAAATATATAGAGAGTAAACTGGAGTAAGAGTAAACGGTTTAGCTTTAAATTCAAATATTTTTTTAAAGAAAAAATATTTTATGTTTTTTTTTTTTTTTGTGTTTTAAAGAGAATTTTTTACATTCTATAAATATATAAAAACTAAGAAAAAATATTTTGAAAATCTTTAAAAAAATTGATTTTTATGAAGAAAAAAATACGTTTACTTTTCCTCTTATAATTGGGGAAAAGTAAACCAGTTAATTTTTAATAACAATTTTTTAAGATATGAAGAAAATCAAAACTAAATAAGGATATTAATAAAATCAAGCAAAATTAATTAAAAATAAAATGAAAACTAATCTTTTTAGAAGTTAAGTTTACAAAAAGCTATTTTAATCAAATATACGAAAAAAACTGTTTACTAATTAAAAGAAGAGTTGTTTTATTGGCAGAAGCAGGTTCACTGCATTTTTTCATGCAAAAAAATTCATCAACAGTTTTGTATTTTTTTGGTAAACACGATCAACAAACCCAGTTGGCAATGCTTCTTCCCAATCTCTGCGACACTTTTTGCACCGTTTTTGAATTGTTGGAGTTTGATGCTGACTGATGTTAGATGATGATATAGGCTGGGATGAGGATGTTGAAGCAGGCTCGGTTGAGGATGATGAAGCAGGCTCGGATGAAGATGATGAAGCAGGTTGAGATGGTACTTAAAAGGTTTGAGCGATTTGTAATTTTTTAGATAAATAACAAAAATTTTTAGATAAATAGCAAAGGCTGCCATATTTGTTTACATTTTAAATAATAACTACTAATTAGTTGAACTGCGCTCATCTTAATGTATAAGTGTGAGCAATTAGCATGTTTACTATTCCCCCAAAAAACATTTATATTGGTTTTTTGCTTATAACTTTTTTCTGGAACTAGCAAATTCAAATTTGAAAACGGAATCTTGATCGTCATAAAATTTTCTACAAAACTGCCTTTTTTGTTTAGTAAAATTTAATTTTAGTTTTCGGAGTTTTTAAGTTGATTTTTTAGAGAAAAAATTTTTTTTTACAAAGGTGAGAATTTTAAGGTTTGCAAAGCAAAATTTAATTTTTTAAAATAACTTTTACATCTTTAGATAGAACACAAAATTCTATACAAAATGGTGCCTCACATTTTAAAGATTTTTTGTTTTAGCTTTCAATAAATGCAAAAGAAACAAAATTGCTAAACCATTCACTTTTTTTTTCGTTTCCTCACCCCAGTTTACTCTCTCTCTCACTCTCTCTCTCTCTCTCTTTCTCTCTCTCTCTCTCTCTCTATATATATATATATATATATATATATATATACATTATATATATATATATATATATATATATATATATATATATATATATATATATATATATATATATATATATATATATATATATATATATATATATACTGGTCCATATATCAGTAGTAAAGCTTATAAATATATATATATATATATATATATATATATATATATATATATATATATATATATATATATATATATATTTAAAAGAGCTGTGCCAAAGTATCGGTATCAAGTATCGACAGTATCACTGTTTTTGTTGGGTATTGGTATCGGTGTCAGTGAAATAATACCAATACTTTAAAAATAATGTAACATCAAATTAAATAATTAAGTACATTTCTAAGAAGACATTATATAATCTTTTATTAAAATGGAATATTTAAGCAATATATTATTAACATGTTTTATAATTTTTAATTTCATTACATAATATCCATGATCAGTAATCAATCAGTTATTTATTTATGTTATCTTTTTTTAACATGTATATTGAAAATGTGAGAAAAAACTTAAAATTTATATTTGACAATACAAAGGATACAAAAACTGATAACATAGTTATACTATAAAAAAATTACAACCCAAACTTTTTATAAGGTGCTAATTCCTTAATGAAAAATGCACTTTTTATTATTATAATAAAATGCCCATTACCTGTTTAATTTCTGACTTAATTTATTTTTTATAAATGCATTTTGCATCAATCATTACACCAATGAGGGATCAACTCTTGAAAAATAATTTTATATAATTTAATAAATAAAAAACTCTTTTTCAATAAATTTTTCATAATAACTTTTATTATAAATTTTCATTAATTTAATGTCATTAATAATTTCATTGACCAATAAAAGTATTGTATGGAAGTTTTTCTTAAAAATTTCATGTGACTTATCAAAAGTTAAATGCAGGCTATGTGATAAGATGATTTCTAGAGGAGGTAAAGCTGGAGAAGGGAACACCACCAACATGACTAAACACCTTAAAGCAATACATCAAGAAAAGTTAATAGAACAACACCTCAAAGAGGAAAAGGAAATTAAGAAATAATCACAGAGAGAGAAAAGGAATTCTGTTTTAACTGGATTTTTCACTTATTAAGCAAGAAAATTAAAATATGTGACAACGCTTCAACAAGTTCTATTACAGGTGAATACTTGTTAATGAGTATCAATGCTTTCCTATGTTCATACTAACATATTTTTCGTTTTTTGTATATAGATATATGTGAAGTACAATTAACTCAGAAAACATTGCAAGAAGCTTTAGATTTGAAGGAAATTTGGAATATAAACAGTTCTGCATAACAAGAGATTCATAACTTGATTGCAGAGATGATTGCATTTGATAATCAGCCATTATCCATAGTTGAATATTTAGGTTTTAATAGGTTGATGAAAAAATTAAAACCAAATTATGTTATTCCCAGCCGTAAATATTTTACCAATACAGTATTACTATCAATTCACTCAACAATAATGGATAAGGTAAATTTTACATTACACAATGCTGAATTCATAAGCTTTACTACTGATATATGGACCAGTAGTTCAAATGAAAGCTTCATGAGCCTGACAGGTCACTGTTTAGATAATACCTTTAATCAGAAAACTGCTGTACTTAGAGTGGCTCCATTTCCTGAGAGACATACAGCAGGAAATATTGCTGAATTGATTGAAAATATTATGGCTTAATTTAAAATATTACCTTCAAAATTTCATTTAATTGCTAGAGATAATGGTGCAAATATTGTTAAGGCTATTAAAGATAGCCCATATGATAGTATGCCTTGTTTTTTGCACACACTGCAACTAGTAATTAATGAGTGTATTTTTAAACTAAATGTCATTGCAAACTACCATTCAATTGTTGGACATTTCAGCCATTCTCCCCAAGCCTGCCATAAATTTAAAGCTCTTTAAGAAGCAAATAATGTTCCTAAGCACAAACTTATTCAAAATGTTCCAACAAGGTGGAATAGTACCTATCATATTTTAGAACGAATTTATGAACAAAGGAAACCTTTAACCATATATGCACTTGAAAGTGGTAAGCTTTCTTCATTAAATGCAAACAAATAGATGATTATTGAACAATTTTTGTTTTGCTAAAAAATTTCCACAAAACAACAGTTTGCTTGAGTGAAAGAAATTGTATTGTCTCAGATATTATACCACAGATACAGTTTTTGAAATAAAGCTTCAATTGATGACAAGTTCATTGGCTTGCAGAGTACACTAACTGATTTAACTAATTCAATGAATAGATTCAAACAATATACTGATAACTATGACATCATCTTGTCAATATTTCTTGATCCCAGATTTAAATTTAAAATGTTCAAAAATGAAAACACCTCCTCAGCTGCTAAAACAAGTATTGAGAACATAACCATTTAACTTATTAAAACCCATGAAAATATAAATAACATCAAAATTACTTAAAATGATCAGTCTGCAGCTTGTGACATTGAAATTATTGACTCAGAATATGGAAATAATGGTACAGCACTAAATGAATACAAAGATATAATAGAAATGGATTTTGACAATTGCTTTAAAGAACTAGTAGTATTTAAGTAGGATTTAATTCTAAACAAGGATTTAATTCTAAACAAATCAGTCAACCACAAACTTCAATTTCAAATGAAACTTTGTTAAACGAAATTTAACTCTACTCAAATGAAGACCTTATTGACAAAGAAAGCAATTCTTTGTTGAGGTGGAAATCGCAGAAAACCAAAATGCCACTATTAGAAAAGCTTGCTTTAAAAGTATTTAAGCTGCCCACCATCTTCAATGGAGAGTGAAAAACTTTTTAGTATTTGTGGAAATGTATATGCTGCAAAGAGAAATTGCTTAACAAGAGCTCATGGTGATATGTTAATGTTTCTCAACTATAATATGAGAAATAAAAAATATTTGATTTTGTCTCTTCAAACTATTTTTTTAATATACAAATTTTAAAATAAAAAAATATTTCGTGTTTTTGTTTTTGAGAGAACCGGTAAAGTATTGGTGTCAGTATTGGTATCGATATCAGTATCAGAAAATAACTCAGTATCAGTATCGGTCAAAATTTTGGTTTTAGCACAGCTCTAATATATATATATATATATATATATATTATATATATATATATATATATATATATATATATATATATATATATATATATATATATATATATATATATATATATATATATATATATATATAATATATATATATGTATATATATATATATATATATGTATATATATATATGTATATATATATATATATATATATATATATATAAACTGTATATATATATATATATATAAAGAGAGTAAAAAAGCAATAACATTTAAAAAAAAGTGTGTAAAACTGAAAATGATATCATCACTGGGTAGTATAAGTAGAAAAACTAAGTTTCACAAGAATTCACAAGGTTTACTTAATATTGTTTTAAAGGACATAATTCTTGCATGGATGGAAATTATTCTTGGATGATTCTAAAAAAATTAATTGGTGAAATAATTCACTATGCATATGATTGTTTCTGTAAATGATTGGAAAGTTGAGGTAAGTAATTTTTTGTTTAAGGAAATTTTTAATGACATCTCAAATAAACATCCACAAAGCAATAACAGCAAAAGTTTAGGATCCATTTTTTTTCTTTTTTAATTAGTGATTGGTTTGCTATCATCTTTTTTTTATTGGTATAAAAGCCTCATGAATGATGTTATGTGAACCTGGTATTTGATTCTAGTGGTAAATATATAAATATATATATATATATATATATATATATATATATATATATATATATATATATATATATATATATATATATATATGTATATATATATCTATATCTATATATATATATATATATATATATATATATATATATATATATATATATATATAAATATATATATATATATATATATATATATATATATATATATATATATATATTATATATATATATATATATATATATATATATATATGTATATACATATATCAGTCTTCTCTGTTTAGCTAGCGTTTTCGCGCTTAAATCTTTTCGCGCTATATATATATATATATATATATATATATATATATATATATATATATATATATATATATATATATATTATATATATATATACACACATATATCAGTCTTCTCTGTTTAGCTAGCGTTTTCGCGCTTAAATCTTTTTGCGCTATATATATATATATATATATATATATATATATATATATATATATATATATATATATATATATATAATATATAATATACATACATATATCAGTCTTCTCCATTTATATATATGATATATGTATATACGATATATGTATATATATATATATATATACATATGATATATGTATATATATACTGTATAAATGGTTAATTACAAATGAATCCTAATTACAGAAATTTAAATAAAATGTTGTAACTTATTTATTAATAAGAAATGATTTTTTTTGAATAAATAAAAATTAGTAGAAACCAAATAAAACTATGTAAAAAAAACTATAATATATAAATGCAGTTTAGTTAAGTTTCAATTTGTAATCTCTTATAAAATTAACAAAAAATAGACCAAAGTAAGTATAATTTCCAATGTTTAAAAACTATTTTGTTCAAAATTCAATTCTGATTAATAATGTGCAAAGAAAATCTAGTTATTTTTAATATTACTCAGAATAAAATGAATTAAACCAAAAATTACCTAAAAATGAAAATTCTGGAAACAGAACAACTTGTTTTTTCATGTACAAATTTATGAAGAAGTATTATTTTTTCAATATAAGTTAATATTGCTAATGTAGCTACAGAAAACAAAAATTTCTACAGGTATTTGAAAAGAACAAGATGCCCAAAAAAATAAAAGTAAAAAATTGTATGTGTTCTATTTTATATATACCCATATTTGAATTTGCAAATTGGCAATTATGGATTAAAAGAAATAGGTTTTTAAAATTAAAATAATTAACAAAAAAATTATATAGTTCCTGTTTTCGTAAAATTTATTTATCAAAAAAAAATTTAATGTTTGCTCTAACAATTAAGTTATTCAATTTTTAGTGAAAAATTTTCATAGTTAACCCAATAGCGCATAATGTTGCCAAATGCATGATCCAGAAAAAAATATAAGAATAAACATTAAAACCACAAATTGCAAACGAGATTTAGGTGTTCACATAGATTCGAACTTATTATTTTCCAAACAACTATTCAAGCCGCACAAATAATAGGAATAATAAAAAGAACATTTACATCATATCTAGACTTATTATCCTTCAAAAAACTATTTTTTTAGCACTAGTCCGCCTTCACCTAGAATACTGTGGATCAATCTGTAACCCTGTACTTCTCAAAGACAAATGACAAATAGAAAATGTGTTAAGAAGAGCTTCAAAACGAATTAATGGATTATATGATCTGCTGTATGAACAAAGATTGTTGGAGTCGAATATGACAACTGTAAAATACTGGCTACTTCATGCAGACCTAATCAACGTCTATAAATGGTGCACAAATAACAATAGTGACAGAAGTCTTTTTGAATTAAATAGCCAATTTATTACTTGTGATCATGTATATAAACTAAAAAAACAATCTTCACAATTAAATTTACGTATGTTTTTTTTCTAAGAATAATAAATAAATGGAACTCTCTTCCTAATGATATTGTATCAGCATTATCTCTAAAAACGTTTAAGCTCCTTCTAGACAATCATCTAAAAAATGAATGGCTTTTCTACGACTAATCCACATTTTATTTTCTATTAGTTATACAAACTCTGTAATTGTCAAGTATTATATAACTAGTTTGACAGGCAGTTAATGTCTGCACAATTTATTGTAAAACCTTAATGTTAAAAAAAAGTGAAAAAAAATGGCAGCACATCAGTAAAAAATAGATAACTCCTTTTATTTTAAAATAATATTAACTTTGCAGTGGTTTCTCTTTGATTTATCATCATTGCTTGTTTTTAAGTCATTACAGCTTGTGTTTGAATTTTAAACAAAGCTCTAAAGTTATATGCAATTTGGTTGTCTGTTTTTTTAAAAATAAAAAAAATATGTGCAATATGCAATATAGGGTCAACCATTTTTATAATTTTGGCTTTGGAACTTTTTGGTGGAGGCCAATGTTTGCTGAATTGACTTCAGCAAACAATGACCTTAGTAATTTTATTACCAAAATTACTTTTTGGTAATAAAATTACTAAGCAAATTTAAATGCAATTTTTTTTTGTATTTAAGTAATACTTTATTCTTAACAGTTTTAAGAGATTTATCATTTGTTATTCAATATGAATTCAATTTATCATTCATTAGTTACTCAATATGTTATTAAAATGCTGTTCATTGTGAAAAATAACTATATCTCTAGTTGCAAAATCCATTATTGAAGTTAAATAAAAAACAAGTACGAGTAAAAAGGTACAAACAACGTGATGAATTTATAGCTTTCTTTATTATAACAAAGAGTTAGTTATTTTAATATCTTCTTTTTGCAGAGGAAAAGCAATTTAAAAATATTTAGACTTTCTATACCTTGTTGCTAATTTTAAACTAGAAAATAAAAATTGTAATCATATTTGAATGTCTTCTAATAATTCTAAAGTTAGAATATCTTTTAATGATTCTAAATGTAGAACGTCTGTTAATGATTTTAAAGGTAGAACATCTTTTAATGATTCTAAACATAGAATATTTTCGAATGATTTTAATAGTAGAAGGTCTTCTAATGATTTTAAACGTAGAATGTCTTCTAATGATTTTATACAGAGAATATCTTCTAATGATTTTAAACATAGAGTGTCTTCTTTTGATTTTAAACTTAGAATGTCTTCTAATGATTTTAGTTTGACCAAGAAACAGTTGTTAGGCGGTACAATGGGTTAGGAAGTAATAAATTACTAAAATCGCTTTAAATTGAACTTTTCTAATATTAAATTAATAATTTATTAATATTGTTTTAAAAGCTGAACTTTTAAACTTATTAATTAAAAAATTTAAACGAGTTAATTAAAAATAAAGTTAAGTTTCGAAAACAATAAAACATCAAAAACTATTTAGATCTTATTCAATGGGTCTATTAATGTTTCCATTATGAAAGAAATTACAAATTTCCTAATTCTAAAGCATTAATTATTTTATTTTTTTTCAAAATTCAGTTAGCTATTATAAAGATAAAATTTGATGAAAGAAAAAGTTGATTTTCAAGTCTGCGTTACCTGGTCAAACTGATTGTCCATGTTTATTTTTTATTTTGCATGCTGATTTATTCAAAATGATAAATATACTTGTGAATATAGATCAATTTAGTATTCACTAATTTACTTCAAAATAATAATTTTAAATGTAAATATATCAGTAAGATCAAGTTTCTGTAAGGCAATTTTGCTCTACTCAAACAGTATTTTGGAAAATAGAACAGAACTTTACTCAAACAGAAAGGAGAAGCTTTGTTGAATCAGTGCAAAGTAGTTGCAGCAGAACCACAGAGGATATTTATGTGTCTATTAACTTTATTGCCATGCAACATTTTTTTGTTTGCATTTGACAGCATTAAGTTCTTAATTGTTCCTTTATACTAGTTTTTGTCTATAATGTTTAAAATTTGAAGGATTGGACTTACTCCATCACAGCTAAAACATTGCTAAATCATTACTGAGCCACCACCATGCTTCACTGTAGAACTTGGTGCTTAACATAATTTCCGTGACCTACTGGACATTTAAGATATTTAATACCATCACAGCTAAACATATTAAACTTTGACTCATCACTCCATGATATTTTCAACCATTGCTGTGGTGTCCAATTTAAATGTTCTGTAGTGGCTTTAAGTTGTACCCTACAATTTTTTGCAGAAACTAAAGGTTTTTTAACAGGGCAATTTCCAAAAAGGTTGTTTTGTTTTAAGCAATGCTTTACTGTTGATGTGGCTGTGTAAACTCACTATAGATTTTTTTGGCACTCTTTTGCAGATCTGCCTTTGACAACCTCACTATAGCATTATTTTGACAAAATGTTCTTGTCTTTTGGCCTTCCTAATTTCGGCAAAGGTTGGAATTGATTTGGTTGTCGAAAAACTTTCAATGTATAGCCAACTGTTGATT
>NC_088924.1:30135000-30277500 GCF_038396675.1 Hydra vulgaris | reverse complement strand
TAGAAAAACAAATAGAGGTATATATTATATAAAAAATTTTTAACATTTTTACTTGTACACTTAACTAAATTTTATTTGAATCCTATATATTATTATATATTATAATTCTGCATATGTATTACTACTGCACGTATGAAGCTCTGTATATATATATATATATATATATATATATATATATATATATATATATATATATATATATATATATATATATATATATATATATATATATATATATATATATATATACATATACATATATATATATATATGTATATATATGCGTGTATATATATTAATAATTTTCTTTATTAATAATTTTCCATGTTTTAATAGGATTTGTATATCCCTTTTTTTTAATTTCCTACATAAACTTGGAAAGCTCTGTTGAATTTGCTTTGCTTTTGTATTGGAATGAGTTTTTGTGTTTATACCAATGGGCTTTAAAAGTATTCTCTGTTTGTCCATGAATGGAATTTTGCAACATTGTGCAAAAACATTACACTTGTAAAATATAGTATCATCAGTGTACAACTTACAAAACAGAATAATATAAAGATTATTGTATATTGTTTTAAGGTATAGCAACAAAAGCTGGTTGTCCTTTGCAGTAATGCTGCACTTTCAAAAAGTTTTAATGTTAAGTTTTTTATTAAATTTTCAAAAAAATCTTATTTTTCTGAAGATGCCATTGGCAATAATAATAGTTTTTACGTTGTTTCGCAGTTTATTTGGATGTTGTTAAATTTCACAATCAACAACATCAATAACTCATAGTCTAACTGAAGGATATAAAAAATGAACCACAAATCTAGTCCAACAAGGTCAGCTAGTTTTTTTGGTGTTGTTATTTTAGCTTTCAGAAAACTAGGGTTACCAAAACCTGTTTTCCAATCAGTGACGTGGAGTAAAAATAGTATGATATGTGTGCACAAGCATATTCTGCACAATATGTTCATGATCTCATAATAAAAATTTTGAATATTTTCCTTTTTTTTTGTTTTCTTTATAAATAACAGTTAATTTAACCTCTAATATACATCATCTGATAGATGTCGATTGTTTAGAGTTTGACAGTAAAATATGATATTTTGGAAGTTTCTAGAGTATTCTGGAGAGTCACAACTAATAAGTTTGTAATAAGTTTTTCAGAGAGTTATATTATGTAACTTTCTATTTCTTATAATAAAATAATTTGTCAGTTAGTGACTCTAATTCATAGAAAATAAATCATAATTCATAATATCAAATGGTTATCATTTGATAAACATTTTAGGTTTTTGTTTCTGTTTTTCTTCAATGTTTATTCCTGCAAACACATTTAGGTGTTAGCAACCAAAAAATATCAAAGTTTGTTGCAAAACAAATTTTAAAATTTTTAACAAAGATTAGCAAATAAGCAAAAATTAAGTTAACTTTAAATATTTAAATAGATTAAATAATTAAATGAACATAATTGAAATAAATAATTAAATGAATAATTTTCAATTATTTTACAAACAACACTAAGTTATGTATAATGATGACTGCTTTTCTGCAATTTAGATAATAATATTTAATACATCTTTTGTTAACCTTTACCAATATAAATATTATACAATGGGGATGTTTTTACCCAAGCTAGAAAGAAGTCAAAGACTTTAACAAGTTCTATTATTCCTCTAGTAACATTCCCTTTTACTGAGCCATATTTTGTAGAAATTATGTTAATATTCCCATATCTCCAGTAAGAGTGCTCTCTCTCTCTCTCTCTCTCTCTCTCTCTCTCTCTCTCTCTCTCTCTCTCTCTCTCTCTCTCTCTCTCTCTCTATATATATATATATATATATATATATATATATATATATAATATATATATATATATATATATATATATATATATATATATATATATATATATATATATATATATGTATATATATATATATATAAATATATATAAATAAATATAAATATATAGTATAATATATTATATATATATAATATATATATATATATATATATATATATTATATATTATATATATATATATATTATATATTATATATATATATATATATATATATATATATATTATATATTATATATATATATATATATGTATGTATATATATATATATATATATATATGTATATATATATAAATATATATATATATATATAAATATAAATAAATATATATATATATATATAAATATAAATATATAGTATAATATA
Organism: Hydra vulgaris; assembly: GCF_038396675.1. NCBI lineage: Eukaryota > Metazoa > Cnidaria > Hydrozoa > Anthoathecata > Hydridae > Hydra > Hydra vulgaris. Next base: position 30,275,283 of record NC_088924.1, on the reverse strand, counting down.
TTATATATATATATATATAAATATATATATATATATATATATATATACAGGGTTCCCACTCGGCATGCAAAACATGCAAAGCATGCAATTGTTTACATAGGCATGCAAAGCATGTAAAAGCATGCATTTTTGTTAATTAAGCATGCAAAAACAAAAATAATCAATTTTCAAATTAAGTTTCTAAAAATTCATTTATTTTAAAAGACATAACAGTGTAATTTTTGTATAAAATTTCATTTGAAAAGAAAATGTCTATTAATAAACAATGTTTTAATATTATTTACATTTTATTAATTATAATAATTTATACTATTAAATTTATTTAAAACTGCTTTTTGTTTCAAAATTTTGGTTAATTTAGATTTTCTAGATTTAATACAAACTAAAATATATAAATGGGCAAGACCATTTACCAAAAATCTTGGGAAAGTAGATTCATATGGGTCACAGGTGTTAACAACAATTTAAGTTTAGCACATTGCATTTGTTGTAAGACGTCTTTCAGTATATCTGCCAGTGGCATTAGTCAACTTAAAGGTAAAAAACATGTTAGCAAAGATCCTTGTAAAATATCAAACAACCAAAAGCAGTTCAATGAATCAGTCAGACTTTCAAATGTTAGATGTTCGAATGTCCATATAGATGATCAGATCTCTCATGCAGAAATTATGCAAGCTTTACATGTTGTCAATTGAAATTATAGTTTCAAGTCAACAGAAAATGACAATGCAAGATTTACCTCTATGTTTCCTGATTCAGTTGTGGCAAAGTGTTATAAGCAAGGTGAATCAAAAACTAAATATCAAATACAATTTGGAATTGCCCCTTATGTTAAAAGTATGTTAAAATCTGATATTAAAAAAACACAATTACTTCAAAGTTTGATGAGACAACAACAAGCAAGTAAAAAAACAGTATGACGGATATCTCCAGTATTGGTCAGACAAAAAGGGAGAAATTGTAGCGCCATATTGTGGTTCTCTGTTTATTGGTCATTGTGACCACAACTAACTAGTTGAGCATTTAAATTTTAAACTGACTTGGAGTTGGATTCTGCATATCTTTTACAAGTTGGGATGGATGGGCCAAATGTTAACAAAGCCTTTAAAATGAAGGTATCACTGGATTTAAAGAAAAAGTCTGTTAATATTTTTATTAAGCTTGGTACATGTAATCTTTATAAAGTTCATATTGCTTTTAGAAAAGGCATTAAAAATCTTTCCTTTGATTTAGATGAACTTTTTATTGATATTCACTTTTTTTTTAAGTTGTTTAGTGCCAGATGTGAAGGTTATGCTAATTTAGTTGATGTAACTAATTTGGTTGCTAAGTTCGCCAATAAACATATAGAAACGCAATGGCTTTCTATGAAATATGTTGCTGTTAGGATTTTGGAACCAATGAGTGAACCTTAGAGAATATTTTTTAACATTTCTTCCAAAACAAAAAAATTTTAACGCTTTGTTCAAAACAGACAGATACAAAAGAACTAGTGAAGCTCTGCGCAATGATATTCAGACTAAAGGATATTTAGGTTTTTGTGCTTTCTCAACACAAAATTTTGAAGCATTTTTAGTACAATTTCAAACAGAATCTCCAATGATTCACATACTTTATCCTGCGAAGTGTAAGCTATTAAAGTTTTTACTTCAAAAATTTATTCTTCCAAAAAAGTTAAAAAATGATAATGGAGAGTTCAAGTCACAGCCTGAAATTTTAATGATTGATTTCTGCAAAATCAAAAACCATAGAAAACTAAGTTCAGTTGAAGTAGGAACAAAAGTCAAATTGCTGTTGCATGGAGCTGCTCTACCTAATTTAGTAGATGAAAAATTTAGGACTGAGTGCAAAGAGTTTTATATTGTTTCTGTATCATATTTACAAGAAAACTAACCTTTTCATGTTTCACTTTCAAAGCATGCTCAATTTCTTCATCCAAAAAAGTGGATTGCTCCAGGTGCAACAAGTGCAATATCTAATTTAACATTAAAAGTTGCTTCAGTATTAGACAAACGACTTAGACCGGTTTTTCATTTAAATGAGACTTCTTCAACCAAAGAATCTCTGTGTGATAAAGTTAGAGATCAATGGTTGTCTTATCAGAATGAGGTAATCCCAGAACATTTTTATAAATTCACAATCATCTACTACATCAGTCGCTCAACAGCAAACATCATATTGGTCTTATGCTTTTAGTACTTGTTACTTAAATAGTATAAACAAACAATCCAAATATAAGCAAATAGATAATTATTGGAGTCAAGTGGGCACTATATGTGATGAAGCTGGCAATTTAAAATTTCCTCAGCTGCTTGCACTTTTTAAGTGTGTTTTATCTCTTAGTCATGGCAACAGTTCACCCAAAAGAGAATTTTCTATAAATAAGAGGTTTATAGGAGCTCACAGTACCAACTTGAAAGAGGACACTGTTATTGCATTGAGATAAGGTATGGTTTAAATAACAATATTTTTATCTTTTTCTTTTTTAGTAATATTAAAACATTTTATGATAAATAGTTTGATTTATTGCAACACTTTTTTTAGTTAAAGATGAACTTAATCAAGTAGGTGGAGTTATAAATTTTCCAATAACAAGTAACTTAATTAAATGTTGTAAAGAGTCTCATCAAAGATATAAAGTTTATTTGGCTGAGCAAACTAAATTAGTAAAGGCTGAATCAGAAAAAGTAAAGCAAACAGAGCTGCTGACAAAATCTTTACAACAGCAAAAAACAGATCTCGAACTTATTGAAGCAGATATAAGGTATATTGTTTACCATTGTTTTAATAAAACTTGTATATTTTCTTTATTTTATTGTTTGAGTTTTGTCATTGCATAAAAACATAACAAATAGGACTTTTATTGAACAAAATATTTAAATTTTATTAAATAAAGGGTATGCAAAGCTGGCATTGAGGTTGCAGAAACTCCTATTGATGAAGGTAATGGAAAACTTCAGCAAGCACTACTCAAAGTAAAGTTAGATAGAACTGAATGCCAAACTTCACAAGCTATGATCAACATGGGAATAAAGCGTAAAAGGGAATTACAAATAAATCTTGACAATTTAGAAAAAAATAAAAAAATAGTGAAATAAAGTTCTAATGAAAAAACATTTTTTTCTTAACTTTTTATGTTATTTTTTATTTAGTAAAGTATCAAACTTTATAAATTTTGGAACATATAATATATTATTAAATTATATTAATATACTATAATACTAAGTACATTTGTTTTGAGTATAAAATCTGAAAGAAACCTGTTTTAATGCAAGATAGTTATTAAAACTAAAAGTAAACTTTATCAGTTAATGTTGTTAACATGAGTTTGTGTTGAGTGTAATATATTGACTAAAATTTTGTTGTCTTTGTTTTATATATATATATATATATATATATATATATATATATATATATATATATATATATATATATATATATGTGTATATATGTGTATATATATATATATATATATATATATATATATATATATATATATATATATATATATATATATATACACACACACACACTATTAATTTGAGTCAAGCGGTTAAAAATAGTATTTACATTTAAAAAATAAATATATCTGATTATCATATTTGCACTTCTTTATTTTTGGATCAAAAATAAATAGAACACAATAAATAAGTGGATAGAATAGGATATGGGCATTTTTGCACCCAAAAATTGTGCTGAGTTCTTCCAGCATAAAAGACAATACAAGTATTATTTTTAACTGTTACTTAATTTTGATTAATGACTTGTAATTGATATTGAAAATATAATTTTTCTTATCGGTAGCTTCTTGTAGATACTTTATGTAGATCCAATATAGTATATAATAACTTGCAAATGAATATACAAATATTGTATTATTTGAACTGTTTATTTTTTTTTAGTTTCTATTTTGTCGTACTAAAATGGCTCCAGTTCAAGAATTAAGCTTTGAACAGAAAGTTCGCATTGTTTTACTTGATGAAGGTGTTTCAGAAAGAAAAATTGCCGAAAGAATGAAAATATCAAAGACTGGAGTTCACAAAACAATCAAGCGTTTCAAGGAAACTGGTCAATATTGTGACTTACCACGACCTGGACAGCCTAGAAAGATAGATGAACATGGTGATAGTCGTATTACGAGATTATCTTTGTCAAACAGAAAATTAATAGCTCCACAAATAATGAGAGAATACAATGAAACTGCTGAAAAACTTGTGTGTGTCTGAACAATAAGAAACCGTTTGATGAAAGCTGGACTTAGAGGGACTGTAGCTGCCAAAAAAACCGTTGCTAAGGAAAGCAAACAAGGTGAAACGACTACAATGGGCTCGCAAACAATTCAACTGGACAATAAGTAAATGGAAAGCAGTAGTATGGAGCGATGAGTCCAAGTTTGAATTATTTGGCAACAAGAGAAGAATATTTGTACGCCGGCACCAGAATGAACGTTACATTCTGCAGTGCATTGTGCCTACTGTTAAGCATGGAGGAGGTTCAGTAATGGTATAGGGTTGTTTTGCAGGTCACAAAATAGGAGATTTGATCAGAGTTTGTGGAATTATTAAAAAGGAGCAATACAGAAAAATTTTGGAAAATCAAGCCATTCCATCTGCTCATTGAATGGTTCGACGCCAGCCTGTTTTTATGCAAGATAAAGACCCAAAGCACAAATCTAAACTTTGTACAAATTATCGGAATCAACTAGTACAAGAAAAAATCCTTACATTAATGGACTGGTCTGCGCAGTCACCAGACCTCAATCCAATTGAGCTTCTTTGGGATGAAATAGACCAGTATGTGAAGAAATTCCAAGTAAAATCTGAGGAACATTTATGGGAGTTACTCCAAAAGGCTTGGAAAGCTGTAACCATGGAAAATTTAAACAAGTTAATCTTTCGTATGCTAAGAATATGTGAAGCAGTAATAAAGAAACGTGGTGGTTATTTTGATGAATGCAAAGTTTGAAACTTGTGCAAAATAATAAAGATCTTATAATTTAACTTTTTAATGTTTGTTAAGTTTTCTATTTGTTAGAAATATTTGTGAAGAAAACTAAATAAAGTATATTTCATGAACTAATTTGTAGTTTCTTTATACCCTGAGATCGAAAAAAAACATAAACAAAAATATAACTGATAGATTTAATTGATTTTTAATAGAATTAATGTTTTCTCATCACTGGTCTCAAATTAATTGCCGGTATTGTACATATTTTATTGTTATTTTTTTCTTTTTTGATTTCCAGTAGAATTTGAACTAATTCTAAAGTAATGAAAAATATGTTTTCTATGATAATTTAAAAATAATAACTTTACAATATGTTTTTGCAGCATACTTATATTTTAGTATAAGGTTTTGTTAATAATACTTCAAACATTTATATACAATTTAAAATTGATTCTATACTCATCAGTTTCAAGTTTCTTTTATATTTAATTATAAATTATAAATTTTATATTTAATTATAAAATATAATAAATTAAAAAATCTATATGCTATTATGAATTTATACATATTTATATACACTATATATATAATAGAGTGCGTGCAAAAGCATGCAAATTTTTAAAAAGAAGCATGCAAAAGCATGCAACATAATTAATAAATAGCATGCAAAAGCATGCAATTTTAGTAAAAAGTAGCAAGCAAAGGCATGCAAATTCATAAATGTTGGCTGGGAACCCTGTATATATATATATATATAAATATAAATATATAGTATAATATATTATATATATATATATATATATAAATATATATATATATATATATATATAAATATAAATATATAGTATAATATATTATATATATATATAAATATAAATATATAGTATAATATATTATATATATATGTAGGGTCTATTCTAGGAAAAATATTTGGCGGTATCCCCTTTTTATGGCAAACTTTAATGGAAAATCAGTGTTTTTTTTGCAAAAAAAAAACAATATTTGCCATAAAAAACATAAAAAATCAAAAAACGTTAAAAAAAAAAGAGGTCCTCAAATTTTAATTTGGGCGGCGCCCAAATTCAGTTGGCACTATCGAAAAACGGTCTAGAATAGCCCCTATTATGTATATATATATATAAACTGTACATATGTATATATATATAAACTGTACATATGTATATATATATATTTAAACCGTATATATGTATAAATATATATGTGTAAATATAAATATATATGTGTGTGGGTATATATATATATATATATATATATATATATATATATATATATATATATATATATATATATATATATATATATATATATATATATATATGTATATATATATATATATATATATATATATATATATATATATATATATATATATATATATATATATATATATATATATATATATAAACTTGAAATATCATTTTTAACCAATATAAAGCAAAAGATAGTCTAACCAGTAAACTAAAGTAAATCTTTTTTTCTCAAAATATTTATTAAAAATTTTCAAAAAATATTTTTAATAACAAATATTTTGTGAAAAAAAGATTTACTTTTGTTTACTGGTTAGACTATGTTTTGCTTTATATGTATATATATATATATATATATATATAATTTTAACGTATTATAATGGTCTTTAGCAATACTTAAATAACTGTGAACAGCTGCGGTGTATGCAAGATTTCTCAGACATTGAAGAACTTCCAGAGATTCGTGATAACATCATTTTTTGTGAAAATATGGTTGATACACTGCAAGATGAACTTAGTGGACTTAGAGGTAAATATTAAAGAACCATTTTGGTATTTTGCACAATTAAAAAATCTTTTTTTACAAAATATTTTACTGCTTTAAGATGTAAATGTAGCATCTTTATCAAAATAACTGTTATTACAAAGTCTTCATTTGTAAAAATTATGACTTTGTGATAACACTTAATAGATTTTGTTAAATAATTTTCTTTACAAAAAGTCAAGTTTTAATAAAGAGATCTAGACATATGATGAAAAAGACAAAAAGAGGGAGATATAATCATCCTCAACATGAAGGAGATACAATGTTATACTGAGATCAGTAAATTGTTCAAGTGTTTAGATAAAAATAAAAACAATTAGAAAAAAATTTTGGCTACTTAAAAAAGCCATAGGTGGGGGCTTTAGTACTTACATGGTTTGGATTTAGGCATTATATGTACATTTGTAAGACAAAAATAACAGCAAAAAAATTATTGATTTTAAGTAATACTTATAATTTTTGTCTTTTTCTGGAAATTTTAGAGTCAGCATATAAAATTATATCTAAATCATATTTAAAAACATAATTTAGCTATAGGAATTGCTTCTTTATTGAATTTTTTTATTCCTGGTAACTGGTAAAAAAAGTTACCAATGATCTTGCTTAATTTCTTAAATTTTTATAATGAAAATGCTTTAAAAGCTATAGTCAAGAAATAAAAGTAAATTTGTTTTATTTTTAAACAAAATGATAGAAGAACCAAATATCATTTTTTTTTTTAATTTACACTTATCAGCTAAGTGAGTGATGTGTCTGTGTGACTTTACTACAAAGTCAAATCAGGCAAGAGCACTATTTTTATTTGGTTCGTCATTAAATCAAATGTATGTGTAAATAGCGTTTTTGTAAACACGCTTCAACTTATATTTGACTAAAAAGTGTGAAATATTAAGTTTTGATTTTTTGACACATCGACAAATAGATTGCCAAATCTAAAACTGAAAATTGTCAAGACAATTTTCAGCAAACATTTTTGTGCATTTAAATTTTTTATTAACTTTTCCTTATTTGACAATAGACAGAGCAATACGAACTTAACTGCTGACCTTGAGATATCTAAGATCTGCAACTTTTTTCCGACCTCCTTTCTATGTTGTTATGGTGAAATCTAGTGCTACTTAAAAAAGTTTATTTAATGCAAGTCAGAATTTTTAAAAAGTATATAAAATTATATTTTAAATTATTAAAAATGTTTTTTAATCTTGTTTTTAAAGTTAAAGTATAATAAAATGAGAAAGTTCAATCTCAAGATTGCAACCAAAGATCAAGCTTCTTCAAGATCTTCTAACAGAGACAAAATAGAATTGAATGAAAGCATTTAAGCAAGTGCTGTGGATTTTTGTAAAAAAAAAAACAAATGTCAAGGCTACAAATCAGTTGAACAAAATGGAACAAGTGTTAATCCTAAAACTATAAATTGTATTTTAAATGCTAAAATTGGTGGAAGTAATAGCCTTCTTGATTTGGATAAAGATTGAGGAAAATGTAATAGTATTGTTAGTTGTTGGCCTTGACCTTGCCTTAAGGCCAAAATAAAGGCCTTGGTCTTGGCTTTGGTCTTGAAAACTTTAGCCTTGGCCTTAATTGTTTTGGCCTTGGCCTTCAAAAAAAAATACATCAATTTAAAGAATTAAAAGTTTTCATTCCTTATTTTTATGTATTTTTGTTTTCCGCTTTCAGATATATCTACAAGTATTCTGAAAAAATAGAATTCTGCGCATAACCTATTTTTACATGTGGTTTTACTGTCACAGCAATTGTTATTTACAATTTTGTTAATAATTGGCCTTAATATAAGGCAAAAGTTTAATTTTTTGGTGTTAAAAATGTTTGTGTAGGCCTTGGCCTTGAAACTCTTATTCTTGGCCTTGACCTTAAAACTCTTTGCCTTGGCCTTGTAACATGTGGCCTTGGTCTTGGCCTTGTAACTTTTGGCCTTGGTCTTGGCCTTGACCTTGTAACATGTGGCCTTAGCCTTGCTACTTTTGGCCTTGTTAACAACTCTGATTGCATGCATACTAATGAAAACTTGTAATTCATCTATAACTTAATACAGTAAGAGCAATATTCTAATACAGTAAGAGTAATATTCACAAATAAACTATTTTTGTCTTTCTGGTCAAGATTCATGACAAAACACCCCAGTCTAACCCAAAAGAGACAAGGTTCTTGGCAAAAAGTCCCCATTGTTTCATCTTCGCAATGTGTTAGAACAGGTTTTTTTGATTATTGCACATAAAAATTTAAAAATACTTATCCAGTTATTCACTATCCTACTTTTCCTCCATTACCAAATAAAGGTGTTCAGGATTTGCTACCCCATATTCAAAGGTATCTCCAAAAGACACCTAAAAAAACTATAAGAGTAACTTAACAACATGTTTTAAAATTTGGACTTTTATATTTTATCTTTTAATATTTTTCTGATTAAAATTGAATTTTATTTGTTAATTTGAAATTTATTTGATATTTATTAATAATTCATAATTGATTATTATTAATAATTCGTTGATTATTATTAATAATTCGTAAAATTAAATTTGACAACGAAGTTAGTGTTTTTTGAAGTTTTAGAAAGTCAATGTGCACCTTAAAATCTAGGTCTAGTGTTTTTAATCATAGCTAGGATTTAAATCTTGTTTTTAAGTTAAAACTGATGTCCTTTTACTATTGATAATAGTATATATAACTTAATTCCTTATATATAACTTAATTACTTATATATAACTTAATTACTCATTTTAAATATCAATTTTGAAAGTATGTGTTTAAAAATACTTTAAAAAAAAAGTTGTTTCTTTTATTTGTTTAAAATGTTAAATACATTAAGTAGCGTAATTTAGAGATATTACCTTTTTTGCTTGCTTGATTCTTGTGAGCACATTTGCACGCTGACTTTTCTTTCTCTGACAAGTATAGAACTTTGGCATTTAAGTCTTAAAAAGAATTCACAAAATCATTTGCTGACTGAATTTTAATTTTTCCTGAGTTTACTTTGTTGAATGCTACATGCTTAACGTTAGCCTCAAAGCTATCAATAAAATCCTTTTAAGATGCATTATTGAGCTCATCATGATTTTAATTTTGAGACATAGCATTATCACTAAAAATGTGAAGCATTTCTAGGATTAAAAAAAAGGAAAATTTGAAAATGAAATTGACTCCTTATCTTAACTTATAATAATAACTTATCCAAAATAGCAATTAAATTATTTAAATTATTTCAAACCTCTTGGTACTTGCAATGAAAATTGTATGTGTTCATTTTGTAAACAACAAAAATGAAAAATAAATAAATTCACAAAGTTTTAACTTGCATAACATAAATTCAAAATTAAACCACAATTTGGGTTATACAATTAAATTCATGATGAGAAATAAGTTTTATAATAATGTGTTATTGATATATTACTAGATTAAATAGAATCTTTATGTTTCAGTATCATTAAAATAACTTTTTAATATTTTTTAATATTTTTAATAAACTTTATTGCTGATACTTCAATTTTCATTTTTTAAAAGTTGAAAAATAAAAGAATAAATATTTATGACTTTTGCATTATCCGCTGTGGAATACATCATATATATATATACATACATACACATACTCACAGTAGGTGACCATCCAATACATGCATACACAAACACATAGTAGGTAGCTCTCAAATACACACATACGCAAACACACATTAGGTAGCCATTAAATACACGTATACACAAACACACAATAGGTAGCCATTGAGTACATGCTTACACAAACACACAATAGGTGGCTATCAAATTAGTATCAGTGATAACTTTATATAAATTTTTTGTAAGGAGCAAAAAGAAAAATAATGGTGCTATTTAAAGTTTGTATTTTCATTCACAAAGTATTTAACAAAAAATAAACAAAAATATTCTGAACAATATTTTATTTAGTATACTTAAAGATTGGTTACTATATAGTCGCACATAGTGTGATATTGCGCACATAGTGTGCGGCAATGGTCATGCAACAGCAGTGTCCTACGACCTAATCTTTCCATTAAACTACAAGCTTATTTTTGTTTTGCTTTCTATTTTTGAAAAATATTGGTGGCATTGTTCAGTATCAACCAATAAAAATATTGTACAGCATGCAAAACTAGAATCAGCCAATCATATTTTACTGTCACGTAGCAACTGTTAAAGAGATTTGAAATCTCAACGAAACCTATGGCACAACCATAAAACAATCTTGCTAGACAAAATTTGTCGCACAACCAATGTTTTTTATGGTAGCACAACCGTCTTGTGACTGCTGTGCAACCATTTTAAATTTATGCAAAATGACCTTAAGGCATCAGTATTTTCTAAAATTGTCTTTATTTTCAATAACATCATTTTTTATTCTATAAACTCTGGGTTATTGTGTCAAATCCTAATATTCTCATAAGACTTTACTTGTAATTTTAATTTGCTTTTTCTTTTTTCTTTCTTGTTTTTACTTTCTCTCAAATTCAATGCATCAACTTTTTCTGCTTCAAGGAAGCCATAACTCTTTTTGTTGCATGAAAAATTGCAAAATGAAAAAATCTTGCATAAACATAAGGTTCTTGACATTTTTTCATCTGCTATTTTGTGAAGTAACTCAAATAAATAAAGTATAAGAGCGTGAATGAAACTTAAGTGTAATGAAGCTTTCAAAAAATACTTTTTCTTAATCCTCAACAAGACAATGACAGTGATTTTAAAGTCACACTAATTTTTTTCTTTATTGAAGGAGTTAGTTTTGATTTCTTGTTTGGACAACAAGATATCAATCTCTTTTCTTTCAGTCTTCTGCTAATTATTTTTTGATGATCATCACTAATAATTAGCAATCCTAGCTTCATGGATAATCTAAGTCAATACTTTTGGTGGCTTTTTTCTGTTCTCCAAGCAGATGATACAGTCTTGATGGTTCAGTCAGATGATACAGTCAGCTCTTGGTGTTGTTTTATGTTTAGAAAGTAATTTACTTAGACCTTATTCCTCTCCAGTAGCAATTTTGTTCTCACTTGCATTAGGGTTTGGTGAGGAATCATTACAATTTGTATAATTTTTTACTGAGTATTAAGTATTTTGTAGGACTTCTCATTTAACTAACTTTTGCTGGAGCAGTATCACATTTCTTTCTCACCGCTAAAAATTAAGTTTGGTATTTTAAAAAATGGGTAGACATGTGTTTTTACATAAATAAAAAAAAGTTAAGTCTTATGTTAAAAGACAAGCACTTAATGATTGTTTTGAATTCACAAAACAAGTAAATGATGTAAAAAACTTAGCTTTAAATTAAACTAAAATATATTCAAACTTTAATCAAACTAACAAATTGTCCCAGACACTCCTAACTAATTACAAAATGTAATTGGCAACAGTATAAATTAACAATCAATGAAATTTTTAAACTTTAACAAGAAATAACTTGACATGTAAAAAGACATACTGCTCACAATCATAATAGCTGAATGGACAAAAAGTAAAATTACTGAATGGACAAATGTTTGATTAATGAAACTTAACCTAGAAAAGTAAAAATGATGCATGTTATGCAAGAACCAATCCACATACAAGCTATTCACTTTATCACACAATAAATAATTTAAATCACAAAAAAATCAGATGTAGAACAAGATTTTAGTGTTTCAAGTGATACTAAGTATTTTCATCAAACTAATTATGCTTGTAATTTTACCTTATAACAAGCAATTTATTTTTATTAACCTTATTACAATGCTAGTAACAAGGCTAACAGAATGCAGATCTGGTTTTAAACCAAGGTTTAGATTTTTCCTTAGATCAGCGTCAATTAAAGAAGCAATTTTTTACTTATTTATTTAGTGCTTACAAATATTGCTATATTGTTGATATTCCTATCTTGATGAATACCCTTACTGAGTTGTCTACTTTATGTCTTGGTAATTATTCATTACTGACCTCTCATGGAAACCATATATACAATCTATTACAAAGTTAGCATCTGCTGAGGTTGTCTTTATTGTGTTTGCCATTTTCTTACTCCCAACTCTATTTTCTACATTTAGGTTCATGTTTTCTAGACAAATTACAAAAACGTATTGTAAATGTTTTTGGACCAAATGTAACTGCCAAGCTTGAACCTCTTTCTTATTGTTGTAAGATTGTAAGATTGTAAGGTTGTAAGGTAAGGTATTGTTGTAAGGTTGCTTTCTCTACAAATACTTTCACAGTTGATAGTATTTGTAGGTTTTATTTATTTTCTTGCTCTTCAACAATATTCTTTAACAATATTTTTTTTTGGTACTAATTTAAATAATAGTTGCTTGCAGGCTTATCAGGAGTAAATTTGTGTAAAAAAAGATATTTTTCGATAAAAGAACCTAGCATTATATTTAACTTAATACAGGGGCGATTTTAAAGGGCTTGATTAGATTACATTTATTTTCAAACATTAATTCTTATACATTTTTATTTTAATACTTTTTATAGAAAAACTTGGTGAACTTGATCAATTTGATGGAAATAATGATCCTGAGAAAATGTTGCAAAAACGAAAGAAAAACTTATGTAAAATTGTTGAGGAACTTATTACTACAGAAGAAAACTTTATTTGCGATATTTCATTCTTAACAGATAAAATAAAAGTTAAACTTGAAAATGTAAGTTTTGATTTTTTACAAGTTTTTTGTTTTTTAATTTTAGAAAAAAAGAATTAAAATTAAAATAGACGCTCTTAAAAAACATAATATTATCAAATAATATTTTTTTATATTTTTAATATTTTTCATATTTTTTTTATAAAATTAATATATATATACACACACACACACAAATATATATATATATATATATATATATATATATATATATATATATATATATACATATATATATATTTATATATATATATATATATATATATATATATATATATATATATATATATATATATATATATATACGTAAGTGTATATATATATGAATAAAGATAATATCTTTATATTATCATGTAAAACATTGTATACTTGAAATAGTGCTCAATAGATAAACTAGAGCTATATAATATATATGTTACTGTTACCCGCAGTACCAGGAATTAGCTAAATGCTAATGTTTATAATATAATTTAATATTGCAACTCTGAGTTTCATGTGTTATCACAATCATCACGCAAGTAGTAAAAGTTTAATTTTGCTACGATTTGTTTAGTGGACGTTACGGTTTATATTTGTATTTTAGATCGTTACGGGACGGAAATTGATTAGTAGTTAGGTTAATAATATTATTAATTTGTTTTTAGTTGGCTAATAATTGTGAAATAGTTATATGTTTAATGTTGTTTAAAATATTTTTTATGTGTTAATGTGTATTATTTGTGTATTAAAAAATAATAAAATAAAAATAACATAATATTATGAAATATATTACAAAAGCTGTGTATGTGAGTAATTTATTAGTTAGCCTTGAGATACATGGAGCAGATTAGTATAGTTATTTTTATTTATAGTTGTTAGTCAGGTTTGTAGTGAGCTTTGTAATTTTTTAATAAGAATTTATTTTCGTGGCGGCACTTCGATATAATTTCGGTTCTCATATTTAACAGTTCTTCAGGTTTTACATACATACATACATATATATATATAAATATATATATATATACACACACACACACACACACACACACACACACACACACACACACACACACATAACTCATAACTGCCTGCAGAAAAATTTATGATTCTGCAGCATCTTTTAAATCTTTTATGTGTGATTTAAATTTTACTTTTTTAAAGTATGTGAATATTTTGTTAGCATTTTTTTGAAGAAAGATTTTTCTATTGCAAGGGACCTAGTAGAAATTGCAAGAGGGAAGTTTCTCTAGTGAAGTAAATTTAATTTTAATAATTGTAAAATGTATAACATCAGTTGTTGTTTGTTTTAGAATTAAATTTTTCTGAAATAACCCAAAGAATAAATGAAAAATATGATGATGACATGTGAGCTATAGAGGGGTTTTTTTAAATTTGCATTGCAACTGTTCGTAGATTTTGAATCTCAGAATCTCAAGTGAAAACTAATTTTTACAAATTATCTGTCCTGCCTATTCAACTAGTTTCAATTTTAAAGAGCTGCAAACTAAACAATGTGAATCAGTCTGGTTTAAACATGTTTCTTATTTTGAGAATGCATGTAAAAATATTATCCATTGATTGTTTGAACAAGTAAATTCCTTTTTTTATTCATTCATATTTACACTGTTGTATAAATAATGTCATTTTTAAAATTATTTGAATTTAAATTACTTATGTAATGACTAATATAAACCACTACCAATGCAGTAGTGGTATAGTGATAGAGGGCTTGCCTTGGAAGCGAGAAGTTCTGAGTTCCAACTCATCACGCCCCTGGTTGTACCGCACTCAACTTGTTTCTTTAGGCAGCGATATTGTTCATCAAGGTTTGTGTTTCGAAGTTAAAGAGTTGGGAGAAAGTTATAATCATAATTAAAACCAAAAAAAAGAAGAAAAAAGTTGTCTTCTTGATTGTAGTGGCCTTCTTAGCTTCAGGGAGGCGAGTTCTTCTTCAGGGAGGCGAGTTCTTCTTAGCTTCAGGGAGGAGAGTTCTTCTTCAGGGAGGCGAGTTCTTCTTCAGAAAGGCGAGTTCATTAAAATAAAAATTAAAAAATGATTTGAAAGTATTAGAATGTTGATTTTTTAAGCAAATGCAAAAATTAAATAATTATTGGAACAATAAGTTTTTAATTACAATGGGTCATTCCATGCCAAGTGGTGCAAAGGTCCCTTATGGACCATCTCAGATTTTATTGAAATTTTTTGATTTTGTACATATATATGTTAAAAGCATGTTTTGAAAATTTTAGATCAATATCTAATATGGTTCTTGAGAAAACGCTATTTAAGTAATGGGCTATTTTGCATAAAATTTCACTCTACAAGAAAAAAGGGTTTTTTCATCATTTTTAACAGCCAATAACTTTTGAACAAGTTAGTTTTATACTTCAATTATTATAAGATAGCAAGTGTGCTGTGGATACTTTGAAAAAAGAAAAAAATATTATTTCTGGCATCTTAACTTTTTCCATAATGGCGGGCTAAAGTTGATTTTTTTGTTTTAAGAATAAGTTTTTTTGTGATTTTAAAGACCTTAATCTTAAAAACTAGTTACAAAGTTAATACAAATCAAATTGCCTGCTGATCTACATGTGGTGGATAAACATTTTTAAAAAAATCAGTTGATTAAAGAGCTGCATTCAAAAGTTATAGGTCTCCAAAATGAGTCAGATCGAGATTTTCGTAAAATTGATCTGTGATGCAAAGCATCTGTTGCCTAAGATGGCACTTTTTTTTTTTTATATAATTTTTTATACGCATCAATTAAAGACTGTTAATTAATAAAAAACAAAAAAATTAATGGGCGCTTATTTATAACCCCCAAAAGGTAGTCTCTAAAAGTCAGGTAAATTTTCCATAAAATTCTGAAATTGACATAATAAATAAATGCATTGAATTATATAATGTTATTTATTATGAAATATCAATTAAAAAATATCAATGCTTAAAGCCTTTTAATCCCTTTAGATAAAGAACTTTTAAATCCCAATAGATAAAGTCCCCTCCCCTCTGTCCCCTCCCCTCTTTATAATACAATAATTTTTTTAATGAAAAACAAACAAAAATTTTTTAAGAAAATAAACAAAAATAATAAAATTTACAAAAAGTTAAATTTCTCAAATAATTAATTAATCTCATTGATTTCTTTTAAGTCAATACTATAAAATCTTCCACTGTTTGACTGGATTTTAAGAGATTGCACTTTGCATAAAATATGCATTAGAGGTACCCAACAAAGATCATCTCTGCATGGCCACGTAAACTTGTTACATAAAGACTTTTTCATGAATTTCATATTAAGATCTTGATGCTCTTCTGAAATACTAAGAATATTTCCTAAATACCATTGAGCATCGTAAACGCAGGCCACATATTCTCCTGGTGAGTAACTGGAAATTTTATTAATATAAATTCTGCAAGTAGAAAAATCCACATTAGTGCAAATAATATCAAATGAGACTCTTCTTATTTTTATTGAGGTAAGTGACATTGGGATAAAACTGTGGTGGTTTCGTGTCCCAGGTATTGTCGAACAAGAACGATATCTCTCTTCCAAATTGAAGTTTGTAGTATGTGTTTCTATTGAAACTTTGTCAACAAAGAAAAAAGATATTCCTTTGACGTGTTGAACACACCAGCTGTACATTTTGCTTGGTGTGTCAATAGGATCGTTTAGTGATTGTAGACTGGCTCGTGCAACAAGACGTTTCACTGTTCCACCAACACCATCACAAGGGCTTTTACCATGCGATGTTGCAAAAAAGTGCCACTCTGCAGTCATGTCAAAATCGTGTTTATGGTAGCATAAGTTGATAAGATTTTTGTAATTTTTATATTGTGATGCAGCTCCATCACTAAAATAGATAATGTGTTCAAATGTTTGTAATTGTTTAAGTTTATCAATAACATTACCGATAAAGCAATGAACAGCATCTGTTCCATGTTTCAGATGATCTGATATAACACAATAACTTTGACTATCAAATTTTCCATCTTTTATAAAATACGCAACAAAGGGGTGCACAGTTGCTTGGCTGTTATTCCAGTGAAAACCTTGCACTGCATCCTGTATTAGAAAACTATAGTTTTCTGCAAAGTCAAGAAGAACCAAAGCTTGATTTTCTTTTAAATTAGTTTTCAAATGTTGGTAGTAGGTGGCTTGACTTTTTGATATAAAATGATGCACTCGTAAACTATCTAACTGTTCATAAACCATTTCAATAAATTCATCTAAAGGTAGAGTTGCTGGTACTAAAGTACATTGGTAATTTGATTTTTTCCATTGATAAAAGTTAACTTCACTAATTTCTTTTTCTGTAAACAAAGTGTCAATGTAGTCTAACAAAACCTTTTTAGCAGGACATTTATCGCAGCTATGCAGCATACAATCTCTATTTTCAATGCTACAAACCATTAATTTTAATAAGATTTTGTAATCAGAAATTCCAGGAATTTTCTGTACAAGGAGCTTTACATTTTGATGGTACTGGCAAACACAAACTGCATGCAGACCAGAAGCACCACCCACAGGAATGCACCACTTGGGCCTTAGCTCACAAAATTTTGAAAATCCAACTTTAAGATAATTATATTTCTTTTTAAACTCAATATGTAGCTCTTTCATATTGACTAGTAGAAGGCGCTTTTGGATATGTTGCTTTTTACTATCTACTTTAACTGAAACAAACTCTTTTTTTCCTGGACAAACCCTTGAATATTCATCGCATTCGTAGAAATGAACAACCTCTGTAATTACATCTTCGCTTAGTTTTCTACCCGATTTTGGAGAAGGTTTTGATAGTATTCCACTTTTTTTACTTAATTTTCTGGCTTGTACTACAGATCTTTTTGAAGTAAAAAAAAACTTCTGAGTTTTCTCTATTGACCAACTGTCTGGAGTGAGTGTAAGAAGTGTGATTTTTTCAGAATTTGACAATGTTTTTTCAAATTTTGACTTAATTTGAGTCATAATATTGTCTAAATCTGTGTTTGTTTTTTTCAAACATTTTTTTGAGGGTGATTCAATTCCACAAATTGCAGCTATTTCTAAACCTAGCACATTGGCAACAGCCTTTTGTGTATGAGCTCTTACGCTATCAATTTTACGCTTTCCATATGCAACTCTATCTTTTTTTGAAACAAGTTTTAGAGGTGAGCATCCAAAACTTGCAATACTTGAATTAAGATCTTCTTTTAATGTATGGTTGTCAACATAAATTTCTTTTTCTTGGAGTTCATTTTCTTTTGTATTATGTTTGCAATTCAGAACTTTTCTGCAACTAGTGCAAATTTTTTGACCAGGTATTAAA
Source organism: Hydra vulgaris (assembly GCF_038396675.1). NCBI lineage: Eukaryota > Metazoa > Cnidaria > Hydrozoa > Anthoathecata > Hydridae > Hydra > Hydra vulgaris. The sequence goes on along the minus strand of NC_088924.1, from coordinate 30,256,598 downwards.
CCAAAATCTTTGGCATATGAAAGACTGATAACTCTAAGAGAATCTAAAAAATAACAGAAATAATTATTAAATATTTTTTTTTTTATTTATTTAGTGTTATTAAGGTATTTTTATTAAATTAAGATATTAAATATTGAAACTTACTTTTCACATTTTTTGCGTGCTTGTTCAACGGATTACAACAATACCTGCGATGTTCATTCTCATACCTCGACAAGTAAACTTTCTCGTGATAGCTACAAATAAAATCTATGGGATTTATTTTGCTTCTCAAAGAAATAAGCTCTTGGTTTAGTTTAGACAGTTCTTGGTAGCGTTTACTTTTATTAGATAGATAGCACTGTTCATTTAATGCTTTACCAATACAGCAAGTAGAAAGCTCAGGCATATTACTTATTATTAATTAGTTCTAAAATACAACAATTTATTTGGTTTTATTAGTACTTTTTAGATTGACATACTAGTAATATAGAGTTAAATGAAACAATAACTAAACTTTTAAAAAGTAATAATTTTTATGGAAAATTTACCTGACTTTTAGAGACTACCTTTTGGGGGTTATAAATAGGCGCCCATTAATTTTTTTGGTTTTTATTAATTAACAGTCTTTAATTGATGCGTATAAAAAATTTTATTAAAAAAAAAAAGTGCCATCTTAGGTAACAGATGCTTTGCATCACAGATCAATTTTAAGAAAATCTCGATCTGACTCATTTTGGAGACCTATAACTTTTGAATGCAGCTCTTTAATCAACTGATTTTTTTAAAAATGTTTATCCACCACATGTAGATCAGCAGGCAATTTGATTTGTATTAACTTTGTAACTAGTTTTTAAGATTAAGGTCTTTAAAATCACAAAAAAACTTGTTCTTAAAACAAATAAATCAACTTTAGCCCGCCATTATGGAAAAAGTTAAGATGCCAGAAATAATATTTTTTTCTTTTTTCAAAGTATCCACAGCACACTTGCTATCTTATAATAATTGAAGTATAAAACTAACTTGTTCAAAAGTTATTGGCTGTTAAAAATGATGAAAAAACCCTTTTTTCTTGTAGAGTGAAATTTTATGCAAAATAGCCCATTACTTAAATAGCGTTTTCTCAAGAACCATATTAGATATTGATCTAAAATTTTCAAAACATGCTTTTAACATATATATATGTACAAAATCAAAAAATTTCAATAAAATCTGAGATGGTCCATGAGGGACCTCATTAAAATTTGCACCACTTGGCATGGAATGACCCCAATTTTAGTTAATTTAATCCATAAAAACTTTTTGTTTTACCTTTTAGTCAGTGAGGATTCAGTGAGAGGGTTGCCATTCATTAATATAGAAATATTGACATTATTGCAATAATTGTTTGCAGTAAATACCTGAGTTTTGTTTGAGTTAAAATGTCTAACACTAGATTAAACTGTTTCAACGGAAGGAAGAGAATGGCCATAAGATTCAAGAGTCGAATTAGAAGAAAAGTTCTTTGCAAATAGTTCTACCTTATCCTTGGGAGAGGTAACAAGATCAATTATGAATGAGAGATTAAATGTAAGACCTAATATTGTTAATGGCGTTGTTGAAGACTTTCCAAAAGTCTCTGGAGCCTAGCTTCTTAGATAACATACAGGATTTAGCAAACTGAGAATAATGAAGCTTAGCATCAGATAGCTTTTTACATCGATTTCTTGTAACAATAAATAGCTGTTTGTTCTCAAGAGAGTTATTCTCTTCAACACTTCACAACACAGTACTTTACAACATTAGGCAAGATATTTTGGACGCATTAGGAAAAATATTACATCTAAAGAGATACTAGAGATTAAGGTGAGCGTAGGTTTCATAGTTAAAGTCACTAGTTAGTTATTGAGCTCACACTACATCTGCAGTGTGAGTTCAGTAACTAACTTCAGTTTATATTTAGTTTAAAAATTTAAACCTTAAGTTGTGTTAAGTTTAAATCTTTGCACTGCAGAGATTTAAACTGAACACTAACATACATAAAGTAACTTACGGGTGAGTAAACACTGCACCAGAGGTTCAGACAAAACACAAACATGCATAAAGTAACTTATGGGTGAATAAACACTGAAATAGAGAATGGGATTGTCAGTCAGTTACAAAGACGATTTACTAAAAAGAAACTTGAAAAACCATCATTTATTGGTTATCCACATCATGTTCTTGACTGAGTCATTTGTGTAGCAATGAATACAGAACAAGAAAATACTGCCCAATATTGAATATTCGTTATCCTGGAACTTGTAAAGAACTACAAACAGCTAAGGAAAAATTTCAAGAATGGTAATGAAATGATTACTGAAACAGCAGGATGGCTGATGGTATGAAATTTCTATTTCATTGAACTCAAGTATTTTGCTTTTGTGAAAAATCTGGAGTATTTCCTAAGGTGAAGTTTCAGAAAATGCCTAAATTAAATAATGCAAGATGGAATTCACAAGCAATACTACCTCTTTTGGCATTTGTTCTTCTACCAGAGAGAAGAGACTCAACATTTGTAGATTTATCTCTTACAGATTGGCGGACCATTGGTTTACTGACCAAATGTATAATACACATGACTATCAATGTACAATGCACATGATTAGCATAAGCTATGTAGCAGCTTGCATGGTCACAAAAAAGTTTTAAACTCAGTGAAAAAGATTTGGAATTAGGAACCATCAAGACTAGAAATTCCTAAAACAAATCAGTGTGCAGAACGAGTGTCTTCAAGATCTTTTGGACAAGAGAACCTCCAGCTTAGATTTATTTTGTTTAACAAAGCATAAGAATTGTAAATTATGCCTTAATTAAGCTAAATACTACACAACATTTTTTCGATATATAGAGTAGCTTTTCGTACTTGTAGAATTGTTATATAAGTTAGTAATTTTATATTTATTTGTAATTTAGAATGTTATAATATAAGTGTTGTCTTATAATATAAGTGTTATAAGATATAATCTTAGTATGAGTGTTATAATATAATGTAATAATAAGTTGTTAAATGCTTAAAAACTTCATAATAACTCTCGAATTATAAAATTAGAATTGAAAAATAATGATCATAAAATTGTCTGAGTTTTTATCCATACCCATATATGGTAAATTCAAATTTTTTGATTTGTGGGTGACCTTTTTCAACAAGTCAATGTTTTTTGATTACTTTAGTTCAAATCTTCATCAATTTATGACCTGGGAACATGGGGTCACAAAAAAATCACATATATATATATATATATATATATATATATACACAAACATATATATCCACGGTTGGCATGGATCCTGATAATGCTAACCTAGCTGACTGACTCAAGAGTGCTTCTTATATGGGGTGATAGCATGCACATCAAGGTACCCTGTGAAGCAAATTTTGAAATCTTTTGATTTTGTCTGCGGACAAAATTATAAGATTGTTAAAAAAATTTTAAAATGTTCAAATTAAGTGAAGTTTTGACTTTATAGCGCAACTATAAAAATACCAGTAGAATGAGAATCACTTTATATAATTTGATAAAATTTTGGTGCAAATGTAGCATATGGCCGCTCCAAACCCTGGATAAAATTTCAGAAAGATTGGTCATGTGGTTAAGGATTTATAGTAGTTTTAATTTATATTTTGTTAGTTTTTTTGCTACATATACCTCAAAGTGTTACCGATTATTGTGATATTCAGTGACTATTTTCAAAATAATGGTTCATGAGTGTTCTACAATGTAATACCAACAATTTTTGTTATAATTGTTTTATTGCTACAACTACCCTTTTCATTTTATAGACCATATTGATTTGCTATATAAAGCGTAGTATGACTTGGCTTATGCATTGCGTGAGAATATCAGAATTTTCTAAATTATAAACTACTGTCAAAAATGGATGAAAATGTTCAAAAATGGTTGAAAAGCATTAATAAATTAAATAAATTAAAAAAATATAAAAATCTAGATAACTAAAATAATTGACAAATAAAAAGTTTGGAGGAAAATTTCATGAAAAGAAGAATAGAAGAGCAGTATAAATCTTTTGTAGGTACCACAAGGACTCCACAAGGACTCCACAAGGACTCTGCGACACGTGTAGAACAATTTTGCGCAGGAAACAATGGGAAAGAAGTTATACTCCCTCCTTTGTTTAACTTTAGTTCAATACAAGTGAGACCTGAAACAAGAGGTCTGTGTGTTATTGCCTAATCTGCCAAATTGGTCGTTCAAAGCTACAAGAAACACATCCTCTTAAAGAGCAAACCACCATTGAGAAAGAACCAAATGTACGTTGCACCACATGCTTCTGCACTTTAAGAAAAGGTTTGCCTTTCCAATGCTCTCAAATAAAGTTCAGGGAAAACCTTCAATCTTTAGCAGCAAAAGATGCCAGAGCAGTCAAACAAATTGCATCTTGAGTTATTTCCAATAAAGAATTATCCCCTAAAGGAACTATTCGACTTGCTAAAACATTTGGTGGGCCTCCTCTTACAATTACCCCAGGTAAATAATTATACTCAATTTTTTACATAAATATTCAAAGCAAATCTTTAAAAAAAGAGACAAGATTTTGGGTAAGGACTAGCGAAGTTGATTTTTTAAAACTCGAATTTAAATAAAAGAGGAGTTTAGAATGCATGCTTACACTGAATTTAACTAAAAGACGAATTTAAGCTGTTTATGTAGCCCAAATTTAAGTGAAAGACGAATTTGGGCTTCTAAACCCAATTTAACTGAAAGCGGAATTTGGATATTAAAAACACATTTAATTGAAAGAGAAATTTTTTAAGAACTTTTATAAATTTTATTAAATATTTTTGTTTTTTTGTTTTAAGTCCCCCAAGAAGACATAATGGTTTTGTCATAGAGTACAACAGAAAAGTATTTAACTAGGAAGTTCAAACTTCTTTCCTTATCGTTGATGCAAAATATGCCCAGAGTTTGCTTCGAATCCAAGGTCTCTTACTTTTAAAGCCAGCGCTCTAACCTTTGTGCCACGGTTGCTGTATAATCATTTTTTATAAACCAAAATTATTATTTTTTAGCTTGTAATTAACCATAATTCAAAACATGACAAAGAACAAGTGAAGCAAAGTAATTTTTATTTTATTAAAAAATATATGCATATAAAAAATAACTTGTGTCGAAATAAAAAATCTAAAAATTAAGTTAATAATGAGGTATAATAATATAAGCCAATAATAATGAGAATTTAAGTAATGCAATCTTTACAACTTTTAATGTTTTTTAACGAACATGAACATTAACAACTTTATTTAAAAATTTCGAATGTCAATTATTAAAAAAGAAAAAAGATCGTTAAGAAGGTTAAATATTCAGCTGTTTTTTACCTTTAAGAACATTGAGCACTCTATTGTGTAGAATACATTTTAAAGTTGTTTAAATATATATATATATATACATATATATATATATATATATATATATATATATATATATATATATATATATATATATATATATATATATATATATATATATATATATATATATATATATATATATATATATATATATATATATATATATATATATATTACTGAATTCATGATCTTAAGGCTGAGTCGGACACTTTAGTCTAGGAAGCTACTTCTTATATTGGTTACAACACTCTCTCAACTCTTTCATTCCAAAACATTTTTCACCCTTGACGAACAAGGCCGCTGCGCAGATAAACAGGTTAATATACATAAAACATGTAGTATATTAACTATTATTTTTTATAAATTGAAAAAAAGTTAATAGCTTTCGAACTTAACTGAAAGTTAAATGAAATCTTGTATTTGTTCCCGAATTTAACTGAAAGCCGAATTTCTATTTTAACTTCCGCACCAAAGTCGAAGCCAAACTTCGCCTTTCAGTAAACTTCGTAATCTGATTTTTAACGAATATTTGCCAGTCCTTAGTTTTGGGAATTACATTTTTAACAAGTTTCTAATCACTTTAAAAACAAATAAATTGAAAGTTTTAAAATTTTCGAACAAAGTTTAATATAAAGGTAAAATATGTATGTTTTGGTTTTAGGTCAAAGTAGTGCCTAGCTACTATCAAGCGCTTTAATTAATGGTGGTAAAGGTTTTCTCAAGTTTTTTCTAAGCATTATTGATACTGTGTTAAGGTTGATATCAGCTCACCACCTCAAAATACACCTCTCACTCAAAGGACTGAGAAAGATACTGGAGGCAAGAGACAAATTCTTGTTTCAGTATCAGAAGATTTTCCAGAAACTCACTCTAACAAATCTAGTCACTGATTAATGCAAATGGATGTAAAGTAATTTTGGCTTGTGATATGAAAGTTGCAATTATAGTTTGTGGTCTTCAAACCCAATCAAGTATGCACCAATGTACATGGTGTGATGTCAAATCCAAGTTTCTTGCCAAATCTGGAATCGTTTTAGCAATCTGGTTGGGTAATTGCTTGTGCAAAGTTGTTTGGCAATATCATTTGAAAGCCAATCATTTGTGGACCTGCCATTGTTCTGATTTTGGAAATAATCTCACCAATAGAACTGCATCTCCTTATAGGAGTTGTCAATCATCTTTTCAAAATACTTAAAAACTGTTTGGATAGAACTGATTAAGTGGCCAGCTGCCCATTACATTCAACTGAGCCCATATCATGAGGGCCAGTTCGAGAGAAATGAATGCAGGAAGCTTCTTAAAAATAGGGATGTGCTCCAGTAACTTGCTCATACAAACTTTGTTCCCAACATTCTTCACATGATTGAAGCATTCACAAATTTCAGTTTAGTTGTAAAAGCTAGCTTTAGATTTATCCTTAAGCTGGATTTTGCTGAAATTATTTTGAAATTAAAAATTTCAAAAAAATGTTGCTTAATGATAAATGGTGCAAGCATAACACCCAAAATGCGCACCATCTTCTGCCACATCAAAGATTTTATCTGTTGCAAAAGATTCCCCTTGGGACCATATAGTGAACAAACTGTTAAAACTGCTCAAGGCTTTTATAAATATTGGTCAAGGTATAAATGAAGCAATAATCATTCAGAATAAAAAGAAAGATTGTTATGCTGCATTGCTGATCTGAACAGTAAGCATCTTTAAAGAACTGTTACCATTTGATTTATTAGATTAGACAGTAGAAAATCATAGCTTACGGTTTGTAATGAACATTTCAACCATTTAATCCTTAACTGCTGTTAGTAATGATGAATTTTTATATTACATATATAAATATTAAGAAAGTATTTGACTAAAAGAGTATATTAAGGTCATAGCTTTATATACTCTTTTATAATTTGTTTTATAATTTTTATTATAACTTATTTATAATTTTTCAATAAAATTATTTAAAAAAAAAGTGTTTGTTATAAAATTGTGGCTTCTTTTCTTAGGTATTTATTTGCATGCACATAAATTAATTATACAAAACTGTTTCATTGATAATTTGTTATCGAAATAAATGTTTATAAAATATCTATTTTGTTATGGATTTAGAGTTCTAGAATATTACTTTCAGCAATTAAAAATATTTTTGAAAAAAAAAAAGACATTAAAAGCACTGTTTATTAAACAGTATAGCACCCAAAAGTAAATATTTCTTTGTTAAACGTGATTAAACAACGAAATATTTATAGAAAAGTCCAAGAACTTAGACAACAATTGAACAACAAATATTTCATTTTTAGTGGTCATACCATGTACGAAGGTGCATACTCGAATGAGTTTAAAGACTACAAATTATATTTGCAACTTTCATATCGCAAGCCAAAACTAGTTTAACTCCATTTCCATTAATCCATGACCAGATTTGTTCAATATTGAAGTGAGTTTCTGGCAAATCTTCTGAGACGGCAACAAGAATTTGTCTCTTAACTTCAGCATCTTTGCCAGTCCTTAGAGAGAGATGTTGTATTTGAGGCGGTGAGTTGGCATCAACCCTTAATCCTTAATATTGAAGAGTATTTGACTAAAAAAGTATATCAAGCTATTTTGAATAAACTTCTTGTGGAGAAAATCAAAGACCATGTCTTGCAATTTAATCAGATGCTATTTGATGGTAATATAGTGTAAAAAATAAGGTTTATATTGTTATTTTTCACTTCATTTTGAAAGCCTATGTATTTAAGAAGGTTTCAAGGGCCAATTGTACCAACTGATAGTCCTTTTGCCAGGTTTTGAACTTTTTTTGATACTTTTTTTTTTGCATTTTGGCAGTAGTTTATACTTTTGGGAATGTTCAGATATTCACGCTATGCATAAGCCAATTCAAACCACACTTCAAATAGCAAATCAAGATCTTTGCCTCTATAATAAAATGGTAAATGTAGCAATAAAACAATTAAAATAAATTGTTGATATTACATGGTAGAACACTTATAACCATTTTTTTGAAAGTACTGATCGATTATCACAATAATCGATAAGTAGGTTGTAGCAAAAAACTAACAAAATATAAAAAATGCCATAAATCTTTAACCAGTTAACCAATTCAACTAAAATTTTATCTAGGTTTGGTGCAGCCATATGCTACATTTGCACCAATTTTTATCAAATTATATAAGGTGGTTCTCATTCTTCAGGTGTTTTTATTGTTGCACTATAAAGTCAAAATTTCACTTAATTTGAACATATTAATTAAATTATTTTCTGCAGAAAAAATTAAAAGATTTCAAAGTTTGCATCACAGCGTCAACATCATCAGCGTTCTGGGTTCAGCTAGCTCAGCAAGAAAAAATTTGAAAATAATAACTTATAATAACTAAAACAAACCTTTTTAAATTAGTTTTAATAATAGAATGCTGATAATAATTCGAAAAAAATGTTGATAATAACATTATTCAATTTGACAATCGAATTGTGATGTGTAAAAACCTCACGTGTATTACAATAAATACTTCATTTTTTGCAATAAAATGCAGTATTGAGAAAATGTAATGTTTTCGCAGATTTTAAGTTTATCTCAAGAAAATAAATGCTATAGAGATAAAATCATTCTATATATTTTACAATAGGTTTCTTATAAAAAAATATTTTTAAAAAAGTTATTGGAGGGCCTAGGCCCCCTGCAGCTATTTTGTAATTGTGTGTGCATGCAGTATAATGCTAACATAGAGTTATATACTTTTTCTTACTCTGTTTTAATGAGTTTTTTTCTTTTTGAATAAAATTTATAATAAAATTTTATAATAAAAAAAAACAATGAAACTAAAAAAGGTATTCTAATTTTATATATATATATATATATATATATATATATATATATATATATATATATATATATATATATATATATATATATATATATATATATATATATATATATATATTAGTAGAAAATCACTTAACTAAATTTTTTTTTTTTTTCCATTTGACACTGTGTTTCATCAACAATACTAATATATAATTGCTCTGTTCTTTTAAGAACATTGAGCACTCTATTGTGTAGAATACTTTTTAAAGTTGTTTAAATATATATATATATATATTTATATTTATATATATTCTTATTATATTATATATGATCGTTGTGTTTTTATGTGGAAAATCTGTAATGTATACTGCAGTTTTTTGTTGCGTATGTGTCACTATCAACTTCTTTTTTAGGAGGAGGCAGTTAACGTTAATGTTCTTTTTGGCAATCTTGATGAAATTTTGGTTGTATCTCAAAAATTGTTGCTAGCATTGAAAAATGCATGTTGTGATATTTCAGATCAAATCTCAAATAAAATAGGTGTTGGAGTTAGTTTATAAACAATTTATTTTTATTTATATTACATTAAATAACTGATTAAAGTAAACGGTTGTTCACTTTAATCAGTGAAGAGTTTTTTAATTTAAGTACTAGTCAAATCATAAATAAGTTCATAAATAAAATATAGGCTTAAAATTGATAGTTCAAGTTCACATTTGGTTATGGATATCCATTTGAGGTAGTAATTATAGATATCTATTTGAGGTAGTCATTATAGATATCTATTTTAGTTAGTCATGGATATCCATTTGAGGTAGTCATCATGGATATCCATTTAAATTAATCATTACGGATATTCATTTGAGGTTGTCATTACGGATATCCATTTGATGTAGTTATATGGATATCTATTTGAATTAGTCACAGGCTAGAAGTTTTACATTTAATGATGAAATGTGATCACTTGTCACTTGAAGGAGTGCTATTTTTAAACTGAATGTTATAGTTATTATTTAAAACTAATGTTTGAAATATGTTTTTGTTGGTCTTAAAGAAGTAATTCGCTGTAGAAAAGTAAGTAATTCATCTTAGAGAAGTAAAATTATCATATGTTACATTGGCGCATTATCATATCTTAAAAGTTATCATATCTTACATTGGTGCATACCAATGTAAGATATGATAATTTACTGTGCTTTCAAGAAAACAAACATAAAATCTTTATAACTTTTATTCCACCACAATAAACAACAATAAACGCTTTTTTTTGCATTCAATTTTTGTATTTTGGTGATGTATGCATACACATTGTGATTACCTGATGCATTAGTTGTAATGCACCACTTAGGTTTCGGAGTAAAAATTTTGACAAACTAACCTTAACATAAGGTCTTTTTTAAATGCAACATGTAATTTATTAAGGTTGAGTAGTAAAAACCTTTTTGGAATGTTGGTTTTTCTTAATACTAACAAATAATTTTTTTCCTTGCATAATACTTGAAAACTCACCATTTCGATACAAGTTAGTTTCTAACTTGACTGCTTCTGGTGAAATAGGGTTTGCAATTTTTTTTGAATAATTATGATCTTGTTAAAATTATATTTTCAATCATCTCGAGCAGTAAATTGCACAGAATATCAAGACTTGTTGTAATTTCAAACATCTCTGACAGATTATCATGTTTGCTGCGAATAATAAATTACTTTCAATGAAATTTCATTCTTCTAAATTAACAAAATCTTTCAGAGAGAATACTCTAGGAAAAACTTGCTAACTTCTTTGAACTTATCTTGAGTCCTTTGTTATCAGCTTCACTGTTTTACCATTTTTCTAGATAAGAAATTTAAAAAAATTCCTTTTTCTTAATAGCTGTACTCTATATAATTTTCTAAAAATAATTTTCTTGAGTTTTTGTTTTCTTTAGTAAAAAACGTAAAATGTTTCTCAAACTTTTTTTGAAAATTGTTGTTTTGCAAATTGCTCATAATTCTAATGAACTAATATCTTAAGATACTGACAGATTGGCAAATACCATTTAAGAGTCCTTTATATATAAAAATATATTTGACACAGCACTGTAACTCAGTCAATTTTTTTATATTTTAAAGTATAAAAGAAAACTATCAACTGCCAATTAAAATATCATCAACATATTCTTATAGCCTAAACTTTTCCTTTCAAATTTTTATAAATTTGTTTCTATTTTAAACATTCAAAATTTATTTATCACAAAACATAAAAATCTTCAATTGTACTTCTCTGGTGAAATTTTTCTAATACATTACCCACAGTTTTACTTAACACTTAAACAGCAAAAATAAGCACACATTAATGAAATAAAACATATTACTGAATAAAGTGTTAAATTAATATGATTTTGCTACTAAAGTTCACAAATTACTCCATACATATTGGGAAGCTTTTTGACCCCTTTTTTTCCCCATAAAATCTTAGCTAACTCCCATTTTCCCTATAGCATTCATGAACAGTCCTAACCCTAACCCTTTACTTTCCCATGGATATTAAAATGGATATTTTAAAATCCATTGGATTACATTTTGAGGTGCTTTACTAAAAATTTATAATTAAAAGACTACTAAAAGGCTTTGGATGAAAATAAAGATTAAAAATAACAAAAAATCAACTTTTGCATACTTTTGAAATGTGATATTCAGACAAGGCGCCTGCTTATCATATATATTTTATCTTTTTTTAGGTCTCAAATGGCTAATATATAATAATGTATATAATATAATAAACATTATTATATATTAGCCATTAATATTCATTTTATTATATATATATATATATATATATATATATATATATATATATATATATATATATATATATATATATATATATATATATATATAATAATGAAATGAAATAACTATAGGAAAGACTTAGTTCTTATTTCAAGTTTGAAAATGCATTTGTCACCATCTGGTCAAATATCTTAAAATACTTGCCAAAGTCTAATATCTTGAGAACAAACAAATATTTTCCGAAAAATATTTTTGAATTGACATTCTATTACAAATAGCAACAATATATTAAAAAGATAACAATTTTAAAGAAGGTCATTATTGAGCTCTGCCTGATTCTTACAGAAGTCGGCTGTTCATAAAAAGAAATTATCTATGTTATGTTATTTTTTTCTTACTATTGCAATACACTGTACGTATTTTTTATAAATGTGTTAAATGATAGATCGATACCCTTTTTTCAAAATGAACTTTTTCTGAAAACCCAGGTATTTAGTGATTTTGAGGCCACAAAAATTTTTCTTACCAACTATTACTCCATTTTTAAGTTAGATTTTGAGCCTAACTCATTATCATAAGTAAGTTTGTATTTTTAGGTACTATGCTAGAGGAAGATTTATAATAATTAAAAAAAGAATTATAGAATACTCGCAGATTTAAGTGAAAATTAAAATCAAAAATGACAAAAAATGAATTTTTGCATACTTTTGAAGCAATATATTTAGACAGGCTGAAATGTTTACTATGCCTATTTATCATTTTAAGTTCTAAACTAGCCAATAAACAATTAAGTGAAATACCCATTGAAAAGTTTTGTTTTATTTTGAAAAGTTTTGTTTTATTTTGAAGTTTAATATGGCTTTCTGCTATATTTAGTTAATATTTCTAAAACCTTAATAAAAGTTTGAAATCCATTATCTAGAGAACCAATCAATATTTTATAAAAAATTTTGGATTAAAGATTTTAATATTAATAATGACAACATTTTAAAAAATAATAATTTTTGAGGTCACTATTAAAAATTTGCCTGATTCTTACAGAAAGTTGCTCTTAAATACTTGTGTGTTCTAAAAAGTTTCTGTTTGAAGTAGCACCGTTACAAAAATAGTTTTTAAATTAATAATTTCCAGGTAAGCATTCCAAAACATAAAGCATCAACTGAAATGATGTTATGTTGTTGCAATATTATTATATAGTTTTGATTTTTTTATCATCTAAATAAATAAAACTCTCAAGTAAATAAACAATAAATTCTCAAGTTTGTCCTAAACAAAATCTTCTTAAATCTTCATTTCATCAAAAATAATAGAAACAAACCTTTTATAAGAAACTTTTTTTTCTTCACAAATAAAAGTTTGATTAAAACTTTTATCAAGTTAAAAGTAATTTTTGTGACCTCTTAAAGTTTCTATTTTGCAACAAAGCTTGCTTGCAATATTCTGTAACAAAGCTTGCTTGAAATATTCTGCAACAAGGCTTGCTTGCAATATTCTGCAGCAAAGCATGCTTGCAATTTCTACAGCAAAGCTTGCTTGAAATATTCTGCAACAAGGTTTGCTTGCAATTTCTGCAGCTTAGCCAATATTTCATTATTGTGCGATGTTATCTGATATAAAAATTAACAACTTAATACTTAATTCCAACTTAAATAACTCTGTTTGTCTACCTCTCTTATTCTTTGTAGTTAAGTTTGTATTGCTGTATAGTTAGTTTAACTTTACTAGAAAAAGTTATAGAAATAAATGCATTTAGTTAACAGAAGTTTTAATAGTATATATTTCATAGTTGATCTTAGATGTTACTTAGACATTTAGGTCATTAGATCTGCATCTATATCTGAACTGCTAATTTGCTCCTAGCCTTTGCCTAGAAAAGTTCAAACAATCAGAATTTGCAGACTATCTATTTTTATGCAGAATTTATGTTTTTATGCAGACTATCTATTTTTATGAATTAAAAAGTAGAAGAACAAGAAAGTAATGTGGAACATTTTCTAGCATTTTTTTTTTCAACTTGATGTTTTCATATTTCATCAGTATTTATTTTATTTATTCACTTTTTTTGAATTTTAAATTGATTGGGAATAATGCATAATATGCAGGACCTGATGTTGCAAATAATGATGTTGCTGCATATATTAAATTGTATTTGATGATGTTGCTGCATATATTACGTTGTATTTGATGATGTTGCTGCATATATTATGTTGTATTTGATGATGTTGCTGAGTATATTATGTTGTATTTAATGATGTTGCTGCGTATATTATGTTGTATTTGATGATATTGCTGCATATATTATGTTGTATTTGATGATGTTGCTGAGTATATTATATTGTATTTGATGATGTTGCTGTCTATATTGCTGGGTATATTTATTGACTTTTTTTGAATTTTAAATCAATTGGAAATAATGCATAATATGTAGGACTTGATGTTGCAACTGATGATGTTGCTGCATATATTATGTTGCTGCGTATATTATGTTCTGCATATATTATGTTCTGCATATATTATGTTGCTGCATATATGTTGTATTTGAAGAAGTACAAGGTGGCTCATAAGTCACTTTACATTTTACAAATTAAATAACTTTTTCTTAAATGTATTTAATTCTTTTTTTATTACAAAGTTTAGAGTCTGTAAGTTAGTTCTGACTCTTAAATAGGCTCCATTTTCGACTTCACAAAGTCAAGCTCTTTCTAAGCTATACTCCATGACACTTCTTAACATCTGAAGTTGTTGGGAAAGAATTTTCTGTCGTATGTTTGCCTTAAGTTCTTGAATAGTTCAGGGCTTATTTGCATACACTTTGTCTTTAAGATATCTCCAAAGCCAAAAGTCTAGTGCAATTCAAATCAGGAGAACGTGTAGGCCATTCAAAATCGGAATTACGAGAGATTATCCGATCATGAAACATTGCAGTTAACAACTGCATTGTGGCTGTAGCGGTATGTGCAGTTGCTCCATCTTGTTGCCACCAATACCCTGCCATGTTTGCTAACTGAGGTTGAACAAAATTCTCTAGAATGTCTCGATATCTCTCAGCAGTTACAGTCACAGCATTTTCATTTGCATCTTCAAAGAAGAAGGGCCCAATAACCCTATCTGATGTTACTCCACACCACGCTATGACTTTAACCGGGTGCAATGGAGTCGCATGAACTTGGCCTGGATTTTCTGTGCCCCAGATTCTGGTATTCTACTTATTCACATGTCAATTCAAATGGAAATGAGCTTCATCTCCCATGATCAACTTGTGAATAAACTCATTGTTATTTCTTGCAGTCTTCTGAAATCTGAGAGCATAATTTAGTTGTTTTTGAAAGTCTGGTGGTTGTAAAGATTACACTAATTGAATCTTGTAAGGGTACATTACACTAATTGAACCTTGTCTCTTTGAATGTGCTGCAGAGAACTCCGTGAGATGCCAAGTTCTTGAGAACGCCTTTGAGTGGACGTGGTTGGGTTTTCTTCAATGCTACAGCTCGGTATTTTCACGTGTACGTACTGAACAACCTCATCCACTTCTAGACCTATCACTTACAGAGCCATGCCCTTGAAAACACATCACTAGGTTCAATATTGCAGGCCAACTAGGGGGATGTCGAACATTGAAATGGCACATATACGATCTTTGTGTTGCAACAATTAACTGTCTATTTTCAAAGTAAAATTCAATTATCTTCACTCATTGTTCTGTTGTAAACTTATCCATACCAAAAATCTCCAAAGATTATATTTTTTAATTCTGAAAAGAGAAATAGAAATATATTAATAGAAAAAAGTTATTTAATTTTTAAAATGTAAAGTGACTTATGGGCCACCTTGTATTGAAAGCTTTTAAGTACAGCTTTTACTATTAATTTTATTAATGATTTTATAAATATATGAATATCATGAAAATTATACATAATTTATTACAGATTATTTATTTTATAACAGAGTATCATATATAATAATATATAAGATAGTGATAAAACCAAAAAAAATTTTAGTGCTAAGTCCTCTAAAGTCCTGTTTTTTCTCTTCGTGAAGTTTAGAAATTTCTTTGTAAAGTTTTTTCAAAGCTTAAGAATTAAAATTCTAGATAAAAATAGAATATTAACCCTGGAATTTTTTCCTGATGGTATCTTTTTTTAACTTGTAATCAAGTTTTTTCTTAATTTTAAAGTATTTTATTTGAATTTTTGCAGCCTCTTGCTTTCTGGCTTTATCAATGGAAATGAAAGAATGTTACGCAACATATTGTCAAAACTATGATGATGTTCAAAATTTGTTGGAAAAGGTTCGAGTTTGTTATCTTTTATGTTTGTTTATTTATTTTTATGATCAAGGTAAAACTTTGGGCTTTAACAAATGAAAATTAACACAAAACGACCAGAGTAGAAAAAAGTAAAAAAATTTGAAAATTTCATTTTAATTATACCTTATTTTTTTGAAAAAAATTAAAAACTTTATAATTGTTATTTTTTTAAAGTTATATGATCTTACTTTCTTTAGTTATATGATCTTACTTTCTTAAGTTATATGATCTTACTTTCTTTAGTTATATGATCTTACTTTTATTAAGTTTAATGAAATTAGACTTAATGAAAGTAATAGTCTGGACGCTACGTGTAATTTTTTCTTGGAAATGAAGTGGGCATTACAAAAACTAATTAAATAGTTTAAGATTGCTGTCTTGAGTAAGAAAAACCTTACATGCCTTTCTGAAAGTGATTTAAGGGTCAAATTTGGGCCATTATTTGGTACGGATGGCGTCACACTATTGCATATATTTTTTTAAATACAGATATACATTAAACGTTAGATAACCTCTTAAGAAAACCTTATAATAAATAACAACATTTTGAGAAAAACTTACGAGCAATTCTAAAAGTGCTTACAGGGTCAAGTTTGGGCCCTTATGTAGTAATGATGACGTCACGCTAATGAATTTTTTTTTATCAAGCTAAAAAATAGTCAAATGTTAGATAACCTCTTGAGAAAAGCTTACAATAAATAACAACATCTTGAGAAAAACTTACAAGCAATTCTAAAAGTGCTTAAAGGGTCAAATTACTCGGTACTGATGACATCACGCTAATCGTTTTTTCAAATATATATTTATGTTAAACAAAAGGTAAATTCTTCATAAAAACACCTTTCATGAACAGGTTTTTAAGAGGGAAAATATTACAAGAGGCAAAGTTCTTGATTGATGACTTCATTTACATCAAGGATAAATACATTTTCGATTTTTTTGCATGCGTGTGTGTTTATATATGTATATATATATATGTATATATATATATATATATATATATATATATATATATATATATATATATATATATATATATATATATATATATATATATATATATATATATATATACAGAGGCATACACAGTATATGTATGTATACGTATACAGAGGTGCACAGTGTGGGGGGGGGGGGGATCCGGGTCAGTTTCCCCCAGGCAGTACGTTTATGGGGCATCATTAGTGGACAAAAAATACTAGAAGTGTTTTATTATTTTTACTTTAGTGATGCTAAGGTAGAGGCATTCAGTAAACTTTTAATGATCTACCCCGGGCATCATGAAGTCTTTATGAGCCCCTGTACATATATATATATATATATATATATATATATATATATATATATATATATATATATATATATATATATATATATATATATATATTTCATAAATAGATATTCAATCAGTTTCAGTAAATCCTGAAATTGCATCGGAATCAGTCGAATAATATTCTATTAAAGTGTCGTCCCAATCATTTGTGTTTTCACAAGACGAACAGCTGCACAAATCCGTACAATTCAATCAGTGCGATCGACAAAGACAAACCTGTGTTTCACATTTTGGCTTTTTACATGCACAGGAAATTAACTGTGAAACATCTTCTGGAGCAAGTGGAATGAGCATCCATTCAACCTCAAGTTGATCAGCTCCTTTAGATGTATTATAACCTTTTATTCCTTCTTGGCATTTCTGATCACGATTTATAGTTTGTTCGATGCATTGGTGATATGGAACTTTGTTTAACGTACCGGTCGTTCTTTTTACAGAGAAGTTTCCATCCCTGTCAAAAAGATAATAAATTATAAAGATTTAATTTGAAGCTATTTTTAAAACTAAAACTTGTTGAAATCCAAATAAAATATTTTGGAGTACAAGCTTACATAAACTATTGATAAATACTTGGATGAGTTTTAGGAGTTTGCATCATTTTGGTCCAATAGAAAGTTATAAACCGAGAATAATTCGGACAACCATATGCAAAAAACTACGGTAGCATTTGGTGTGTTGCCTCCAAATAAATAGTCCAGTTACTAACCTTCGTTAAATGGAGCAAAGCAAAAAAAAAATTTAATATTTCAATAAAGGAAAACCAAATAGCAGAAGTTGGTCCTGAAATATCAATATCATTTAACATATTTGAGTAATCATCTAAAGTTTTGAAGAAATCATCATCAAACAAGGATTTCAAATTGTCATAATTCGTCTAGAAATAATCAAAGTGTAATTTTAATATCATCATTAAATTGAATGAACTATATAAACTGAATGTGGTAGTGGTGTAGTGGTAGAGCACTCGCCTCATAAGCGAGAAGTTCCGAGTTTGATCCCCACCACGTTCCTGGTAGTACCGCGCTCAACTTGTTTCTCCCCGCAGCGGCCTTGTTCGTCGAGGTTCGTGTTTTGAAGTTATAGAGTTGAGAGAGGGTTATAACTACAAAAAGTAGCCTCCCTTACTGTAGTGGTCATCTCGGCTTTGGGGAGGTAAATTAAAAAAAAAAAAAATTCACAGACATGAAGCATATTAAGGCAAGCTTATTTACCTCCTTTAAACAGTTAACGAACTCAGGTGAGGAAGAGATGTAATTTAAATGGAAAAGAAACCACCCACCAGCTATATCAGCTTCAGTTATCCAGTCTTGTAATCTGGCATCATGTGTGAAATGCATCCATTTGGAGAACAATAAATCTTTTAAGATCAATATGTTTAGGGTTCATCAGGATTTCCATCGCTTTTGCCTATATAGCTTGATCCATTGCAACGTCAGTTTCTGAGAGACCAAGATTCTCGGCTTTAGCTTTTGACTGGAGCAGAACTTCAAGCACTGTGCTCAAGTTTGTAGGCAATGAGTCAATAGCAGGAAGATAGCTAATAGTGCGGATATCTTCTGGTATCCTTTTAGGTGTAATTATGTAGTTAAACAGAGGTCTTGTATAGTTGTACGTAACAAAACCAATGATAATATAACTTTAAGGAAGTTATGGTTTGCCATTCTGTGCCCAATATACTAGCCATGAGTCAAGGGATGTCAGCTTTACTTACAGCGTTTTCTTTCAACATGTTTGCTGCACTTTCCGTTGCGCATTTTGTAAGCGTTTCACATCCATTCCTATCTTTATTAGTCTTTTTGCGATAGCAAATGCAACATTCTTTATCCGCATTAATTTTTCCTGAAACAAGGTAATTATTTTAGGTTTGAAATAGTTCATAAAACAATAAAAAGCGTGAAAACCAATTTAAAAAGCATGAAAACTGAGGATAATTTTCTTTGGTTTGCATTTCCCACCCAAGGGTTTTTTAATTTACCTGATCTATCTCTTTTCTGAGCTGAGATTCTACGCTCAGATGAGGATGGGTTATCTAAGCCTACACTCTCTTTTTCTGCTCTATTTTTCCGATATTGTAGAATGTTTAATATTATTATATTTAAATACTTATTGTAACATCTTTAATGAAACAAGAAAGCTGTTAGGCATGTATCAGCTAAAATGTTTATGATTTTAAAGTCATTTCGAATTTGACTAAAGTAAAAAAAATATTATAAAAATCCATGCTATTTATTGTTTCTTCTGTACCATTGTTTTAGACATATATAAAGAAATAAATTGAGTTAGACATTAAGGTTGTGACTTACCAAGCATTCTTCACTTCGTAAGCGCATTATCAGTAAAACCACGCAGTTTGTTATTATTATGACCAGCTTATCCTTGATGAAGTATGCAAGCATTTTTAATTTCTTTTTTAGGAACTAGATTAAGATGCTGCGTTTTTTTGCTACTCGTCATTATTTACTTTAATAATAATAAATAAAACACATTTTTTTAGTAAACAGTTTTTGAAAAGTAAACATTTTTTAGCGTAAACAAAGAACGGGGACAAATTTTATTTTTTAGATTTATTAAGTTAAAATTATTTAATAATTTTAATACAACTTTAAGTAGCAGTTATAAACAAATTGTTTTTAAATAATGTTTATGAAATTTTAATTACATAAATTTTAGTAATTATATTTAAAACATAATTTTACAAATTGTTAACCCTCTGTCAATAATTTGTAAAAACTAAATTAATGCTTTTCGGTATTTGATTTATTTAAACATGGCGGATATTTTATACTTGAAATCTTTTCAAAAAGTTACATCTATTTTTGTCTCTAACTAAAGTTACAAGCAGTTTCCAAGCGGCACGTAAAAATTTTTAAACTTCTTAAGTTATATGGAACAAATCTATACAAAAATTAGAATGTCCACTAAAAATGTTTAGTTTTCCTTTTTTTTTTTACATGTAGCGACCAGACTATAAGGAACGATTTCCAAAGAACTAATGTTCCAGGAAAAAGCTAGATGAAAAAGAATTTTTAGAGCACTTAGCAACAGTCACAGTATAAGGATGAGACTTAATCGATTATTGTATTTGATATATGGTTTCCAAGAAAGATCGGAAGTAATAGTTAATTTTAGATGACTTAGGGTAGATGACTCATCAAGTACATTACCGTTTATAAATATAGGAAGATCTAGATTATTGCAATAATGATTAGCTGAAAAAATTATTTTTATCTGAAGTATTTATACATATTTTATCTGAAGTTTGACTTCAGATAAAATATCTAATAGTCGAAGCAATTACTTATTAATAAACTTTAAGCTGTAACAAAGGGCTCCAAATGTGGCCTCAACAATGCACACCAAAAGTACAAACCGGGAAACCATCCATCCAAGTTCTCACATCTAAGGTGGCTGTACCCTTATTAGGAGATAATAGAATGAGTTGCCTAGTCATAAAAGCAAACAAGACACAAGCAAACCCCATGCATTGGGTTAATAAAATCCAGCATTCAACATCTTAAATTGGAAACAACATAATATAAATACATCTATGCCAACCTAATAGATGAAGAGGAGGTGCGAAGCTGATCAGCAGATATATTCTGCTTACCTCTTAAGATTTTGCCTAGGGGCCTTCTACAAGGCAGTAGCTAGGTGCATTTAACATCTGCCCTAGATGAGTATTTTTATCAAGACACCATCTCTAGGTTATATTTATGTTTTAAAAATACAGTAAAAACATAATTGTGTAAAATACTTAAGTTAGTCACAAATTATGCGATTAAAAATGAACCTATACAAATGATAATCAATTTTTCAAAAATTAATTTTCTTTAAAACAAAGTCCAAGAAAATCAATAAATTTTAAGAAAGTTTTTAAGAATAGTTCAAAATGGTGCAAAATGTCGATATGGAGTTAGCATTTAATGTAGTGGTTTGCCGTTTTCACACTCACTAATGTTGTTTTTGCAACAAAAGCAAATAAAAAATGATATCAAAAATTTGATGATTTTAATATGATACATCATCAACCTACATTGCAATGCATGCTCCCTAAACACCTTCCTTACCCACAAAATGTTGGAAATAACCCTTCCACACTTGGGTGAGGTAACGACTCCTCACAAGAAAAGAATTTCTTTACATTTTACAATAGATATACATTCATAATAGTACAATTATATCTAAAAAAAATAGGGAGCCAACCATCAGCTTGTCTTTCCCTAATAGAAATCTCTTAAAGGAATCAGACTTTTGCTTAATTAAATTTCTTGCAACATATGTACCTACTAATGTCTGATTGATTTTAGAGGTATTTTTTATGCCTATGTGTGCTTGACCTAATGATCAAAGATCTATTTCACACAGAGGGTGTAATAATGGTTTAAAACTTCATCTCTCCCCTCTAAGATTTACAAAAATTCAGTAAAACAGTAGTTTGGTGAGTAAGTGACACTCTGCTTCTACAGTAACCGTTAGTTCATCAAGTGAGCAACCATTTGTCTTGCAACAACAACAGCTGTAAAAAAAACCAGGCTAATGTCATCAAACAAATTGCTAAACAATCTTTTAGCAAGCAATCTATATAAACTTTTATTTCATACTATAATTTATTAAAGAAATTTATAACTAAAAACAGTGGTAGACCAAAACAGAAATTTGCCAAAACCAAAGTATTCCAAAAACTTAGTTTAAATAAAACTTTAAACAAAACATATATCAAAGTTTTGACCAAGTTAAAATTTATACTGGCACTAAAGACTTGGTAAAGTAAAACAAAAAAATAATTTTAATAATTAACTCTTCAAACCATCAAGACCACCTACATAGGGTCACTACTAAAATATAGTACTATTCAAATTCAAAAATTTTAGCCACTTTATTCACTAATTTTGTTTTCAACAAAGCAAACAAAATTAGTGAACTTGACAAAGTTGACAGAAGAAGTTTAATCTCACAGATAATGTAAAGATTTTAATAACAGTTTTAAAGATCCAAATTATCATTCGGAAGAGCTTCAATCTGATGATAATACAAAATAAATAAATATTTGCACTTAATGGACACCTTATTGCAATTCATTTTTCAATGAATGTCAGCAATTTTAGTTTAAGTGAAGTTAAGGAACTAGAGCAAACTGTAACTGCTAGCAAAGATATGAGTACAGCACAAAATGAAGTTGCTATTCCAGCTTTTATAAAACTACAATTAGAAGCAACAACATCAATGCCACAGTGTGAATTTGCAGTAAAAGCTCTTTTCTTTTTTTTCAAGAAAAAAAAAAAGGGCTCGATTACCACTACTAAGTAGTAAGTGACCGGGGCCCCAGCCCCGGCTAAAAACAGAGGTTTTTGCAAACCGGCCCCGGCTAAACAAACACAATTTGCAGGGGTTACTGCAGGGGTTACTAGCCAGGGTTGGATTTTTGTTGTTGTTGTTGCTGTTTTTTTTTATTTTGTTCAAGTTAAAATTTGTTATGAAAGTTTAAGAAAATATAAGAAAAAGTCACAAAAACAATATATACAAATATAATATAATTCATAAATATTTACAATGACAAATAAGAAAGAACAAAGTAGATAAGATGGATATATGGTGTCTTTAAAAGATATGAAAAGAAGCAATGATCTTAGAGAGAGTATGAGAGTAGTAATTATATTTATAGTGTGTATCAGAGAAGATGATAATGATGCCAATGATTAAGATGATGATGATGATCATTGTCATCATCATAATCATCTTAATCATCATCATCAACTGTATGCTTGATGATGATGATGATGATGATGATGATGATGATGATGATGATGATGATGATGATGATGATGATGATGATGATGATGAGATGATATATATACCTTTATATAAAATATATCATAAATTTTAAATAACAATAATATATTTATAAAGAATATCAATAGTAATACAGCCCCGGTCACAAACCCGGCCCCGGCTATGTTTTATCAACGGCCCCGGTCAAATATCAACCCCGGTCGCTTACTACTACTAAGTGTAGAAACTTTAAGACAGTAACACTGTCAGCTGGTGGATTCACTGGAGCTAGTTTGATGAATATTGACAAAAAAATAAATGAATTCAAACAAATCATTTGGCATAAAAAGTGTATGCAATTGCACATCAATGAGGTTGTATTTAGAGGAAATACAGATCTACCACCTGCTGTGAAAGTGTATGCAATTGTACATCAATGAGGTTGTATTTAGAGGAAATACAGATCTACCACCTGCTGTGAAAAAACTGCTAACACCATAGACTATTTTTAACAATATTTTACTGACGATTTGGGCTTTATTAGTTTGGAAACATATTGAGCTGCAATTACAAGGAACTTGAATTTGCAGTTCAAAATTAAAAAGTACAGAACTCATTGATTCTTTGGAGTATTGATTTTATTTCAGTTTACGGTTACCTAGACATTGAAGATTACTGATGTGAAATTGGATTTTGACACATACCAGATAGTATGCCAAAAGGTAGATTTAAACAGATAAAAAAAAATGTTATACCATAATGTTATAAAATGTTATTTAATATAATGTTATTTAGTATAATATAAAATAATATAAAATGTTATTTAATATAACACCCTGTAAACAAAATTTCAGACAAATTTTATTTGCATTTATTATGTAATTTATTTCATGCACGCAAAAAACCTTTATACTTACTTGAAAGAGGATTTTATAATCTATTTAAATTTAATTTAATTAAGTTAAAAATATTATTTAAATATTGAAAATAAAATGGTCAAAGTAAAGGAACTCGAAAAAATTATGGAAGTTTTTTTCCAAAAAAATTGAGAAAAAGGGAAAGCATTTGTTGCTAAGCAGTTTATGGAATAGGGTTTACCCAGATCAACTGCTTACGATAAAATCGTAAAATTGGAGAATGGATCTCTAAAAAGAAAAGTTGGAAGTGGTCGAATTGCAAAGGTAGCTACTAAAGAAAATATTCCAAAGATTGCTGCATTTTTTTAAAATAAGTCAGGGTGCTCCCAAAAGAAAGTAGCTCAAGTTTTTAACTGTAGTCAAACTCGAATTTCCCAAGTATTAAAAACAATGACTAACATTCGAACTTTCAAAAAAACAAATCGTCCAGATCGTAGCCATTAGCAGAAGAAAGCTATGCGTCCTAAATGTTGTAAATTGTACGAAAATTATAAAAACATGGATTTTGTTATGGATGAAAGCTATTTTACCTTAAACAATAGCATATTAGCTGGTAATGATAGGTTTTATGCCGCTGATCCTTCTCAATGTTCTGACCAAGTAAGATACAATTTGCGTAAAAAGAGGACAATCTCTTAGTTTCTTGTTGCATCAGCCCCCGTGGAATAAGCCCTCTTTATATTCATCACAGTAAGCAGGCAATCAACCAGTACACTTATAAAGAGATACTAAAACAAACTTTACTTCTTCTAGTATCAGAGTATTATAAAAAAGACAATGAGTTTATCTTCTGGCCTGATCTAGTTCGATGGCATTACGCAAAGTTGGTCATTGACTTTTTAAAATTGAAAATAATCAAAGTTGTACCCAAAGATATATACCCAGCTAAGGTTCCAGAAGCAAGACCAATTGAAAACTTTTGGGGTGCTTTAAAACGGCTAGTGTACGAGAATAATTGGAGAGCTGAGAATTTGGAAGAGCTTGAAGCAAGAATTAGATATTGTTATTCAAAGATGAATAAAGAAATTTTCCTTACTCAAATAAAACATGTTTCAAAAAAACTTTATAATATTGCTAAATATGGTATTTGAAATAATTATTTTAATATATTTATAAACTACGTATACTAACATATTAACAGTTGAAATATTAAATAATAAAACTTATTATTTCTTAAAATATTAATTTTTAATTTTTGTCTAAAACTAATTGTCAAAGCAAACCAGTTTGACAATCAATCAACCAGTTTGACATTTCTTTGTTAAAAGTGAAAATTTTCATAAAATTTAATTAAATTAAAAGATTGAATAAGTTCTTATGCTTTTCAAGAAGTTTTAAACTTTTTTTAAATTTTGTAATAACAAAACAAGAACAGTAATAAAAACAGTTATAATAACGTTAAAAAAATTTGATTAATAAAATTCTTTTAATATAATTTGGATTGAAAAAATAAATATTTAAAGAATTTTTTCATAATTATATTATGAAAATTGACAAAAAACTTTTATCAAGATCAGTTATATTTTTTGAATTCTTAAAACAGATTTGGTGTATAATCTTAAATACAATCAGTCGATGACAAATACAATCAGTATGTGGATGATATTTCTCAAGATTGATTTTAGTATACAAAAAATTGCATTAGGCAATAAAACAAACAAGAAAACAAACAAACCAAGAAACATAACCAATTAAGATCTGAAAAATGTGTCTCAAATAATATAATAAAATGTGTCATCTGATGAAAATGGAGGAGATAAAGAGAAGAAAAGGCAGAAAAGAAGAAGAAAAAAGTAATTGATCAATGAAGCAGAGATTTTATATGCACAGACAGTGAAAACCACACTGAATATATAACTTTGTCTGCTTGAGCTAAATTAAAAAAGAAGGAATTTCAAAAAAGAGGTTTTTTCACTAACTGAAGGATTTTGGAATAAAATATTTAACATTTTTCACAACCGGATCCCAATCATGATTTGATTTAGGATGTAAGATGTGGTAGTGGTGTAGTGGTAGAGCGCTTGCCTCATAAGTGAGAAGTTCTGAGTTCGATCCCTACCACGTCCCTAGTAGTACCGTGCTCAACTTGTTTCTTCTGCGCAGCGGCCTTGTTTGTCGATGTTCATGTTTCGGAGTTATAGAGTTAAGAGAAAGTTGTAACCACAAAAGTAGCCTCCTCGACTGTAGTGGCCTTTTAGGCCTTTGGGAGGTGAATAATAATAATAATTAAAAAAAAAAAGATATTATTCTGTTATTTCAGATATTAATCTATTATTATTTATTCTGGAATTTTTAAGATTTTTATTTTTTGACTTTAAACAACATTGATAACATCAAGATTTTCAAATTCAACTTTAAACTGGAAACTGTTGTTGTGCAAACTGTTGTAGAATTTAAAACACATCTACGCTTTTTGATGACAAGATCACTTGAGTGTGTTTGAAGTTTGTGTGTGAATTTTGATCAATTATAAAAGTATAACGTTATTGTGATGAAAAGATAAGTCAATGACCAAAAAATTTTTGGTTATGTGTAGACATCGTTAATGCTAGATGTGTTACTTTATCAGTCAAAATGATGATAAATATTCAAGATTCAAAATGATGAAAAATATTCAAGATATTAAATGTAATGATTTTTGAGACACCCTAAAAAATTAACTAAATATAAAAGAAAAAATATCAACAAAAAAAATTCTATCAGCTGTACAAAAATTTATAATTTCACTTATTACGCATGCCTGTTTCTTTACAAGTTTGAAATTTTTGTTTCATTCATTAACAGTTGGGTGAAAGTGTTTTTTTTTCTCCATCGATGTAAATAATTTTGTTTTATTTATAAATGCTGATTGCATAAGATCTGTCATTTTAGTATTTGTTATATATATTGTTTATGTTATTTTATAAAACTTAATTTATTTCATGTCAGTAAGATTATATTAAGTTTTTATGTTAAATTTCACATAAAGTTAGTAAATATTGTTGTTTTTGTTAAGTATATATTGGCTATGGAAAAAATTGATTAAATAATCAATATTTTTTCGATATTATTACTAAAATCTAAAATTTGATAAAATAACAATATAGTTCTAAATATTTACTAATGATGCATATGAAAAAAATATTTACTAATGATGCATATAAAGTGAGCAATAAAAAAAATTTTATTTCAGAGTTTTTATTTCAACATAATTATATTATAAAGTTTTTTTTTTGAATTGTTAAGTCTTTGGTCTGACGAAAAAATTGTTAAATTATTGAATGTAACATTATTTTATTCATCTTTTTTTATTATTTAAATAGTTTGAAGAAGAACCCGATATCCAACAAAAAATTTCTAAAGCATTTTTATTGGAGGGGTATGAAACCGTTAATTTTTTGAAGACTTTATTTTCAACTCTTGTCATCCAATTTTTGTTTTAAGTTTTACATGTTACATACTTTAAAATTTTTTTTAATGTTTAATCTAATTGTGCCATTAAAAAGGTATTAAATATAATTTTAAATATTGTCAAATATATTTTTTAGTAATAATTTTGGGTCAATTAGTCTATCATCAATGCTTATTAAGCCAGTGCAGAGAGTATTAAAATACCCATTATTACTAAATGAATTGTTAAAGGTAATTTTGAAATGTATAGAAATAACTTAATCAAAATGTATTTACAGCGCATTCACATAATTTGTATTTTCTTAGAATTCTCTTGATAGCGAATCAAACTGTGAGCTAAAATTAGCATTAAACACAATGAATGATGTAGCTACTGCTATAAATGAATTTAAAAGACGCAAGGATTTAGGTTTGATTATTATTAATGTAAAAAAAAAAAGGATTTAATTTCCATTAAAATTTTAAAAAAAAAGAAGGATTTAATTTCCATTAATAATTTTAAAAAAAAGAAGGATTTAATTTCCATTAATAATTTAAAAGGCCAAAATGTTTAGGTTTATTAATATTAATTAGGTTAGAAATTTTTTATTCTAAAATTTTTAATCAATTATCTTTATTATAATTATTATTTAGATTATATTCTGAAATATCAAAAGTAAAAATTAGTGAATTCCATTCCCAGTATTAAGTCTAGAAATATGTATTATGTATAAACTGTATATATATATCTAGAAATATATACTATATCTAGAAATATATACTATATTTAGAAATATATATACTATATATAATATTATTGAAGTATATGTACTTGAATTTTTTTTCATTATTTTATTTCTAAAGCATTTGGATTTTTTTTATTATTTTATTTCTAAAGAATTAAAAAAAAATTTAAAATATTGGTACTTTAAATAAACTTATAAACCTTAGTCTGATTGATTTCAATTACATTTTAAACACACTATTTCAATACATTGTTATTCCAGAATAGGTTTTTTCTATTTGGGTTTTAATATTATAACAAAGTGTTTTATGATTTTTTAGTTTTAAAGTATCGTGAGACAGTCCCTGGAATCGGTAAGAAAGTCCAAAAGTTGAATTGGCATTCAGTTGCAAAGAAGTCATCTCGTATAAATCAAAGAATTACACAATTTACAGGATTAAATTCACATGTAATTTTTAATTTTTTAAAAATGTTGTGTTCAAATAAAATTGATAGAGTAAGGAGTAATGAAGAGAAAAACAAGTGTTCTGTGAAGGATTAAAACAGAAAACAAGTGTTTTGTGAAAGATTAACACAGATAAACAAGTGCTCTGTGAAAGATTAAGGGGTAGCAATGTGAAAAAATAAGTGATCTGTGTTTTATGTTAATGATATATTATTTTTACAAGTTAAAAGTGTTTAAACTTTTCTTGTAGATAAAAGTTATCAATGCTTAAAACTTTTTTGTTGAAATAAGTTAATAGTGTTTTAACAGTTGATACAATTTAAATTGTTACTTTATGTGAAATGGTAAATACAAAGTTTTTATTTTTGTAAATATAAATATTTAGACAGTTGACCAAAAGTTCATTTATGAAGAAAAACGTTTTCGAACTATTGAAAAAATGATCAAGTTAGTGTTGAAAAATGTTAATCAGTATGTGGAAATATTCAAGGTAAAATTAATTTTAATCTCTATATAATAGCGCTGAACTTAATAGCAGTAGTAGTAGTAGTAGTAGTAGTAGTAGTAGTAGTAGTAGTAGTAGTAGTAGTAGTAGTAGTAGTAGTAGTAGTAGTGGTAGTGGTAGCAGTAGCAGTAGTAGTAGTTTCCACTTGTGCATTTTAACACAGAGTTGACGACATCTATTTAAAAAAATAAAAAGCTAAAATAAGTTTTTGTGTAAGAAAGTATAAGAAATTTGTATGCAGACTTATGCCAGTTAATAAAAAAATGTCATTTATATGTATGCAAATGTAAAAATTCCATATATATAGCATTATGTACCAAAGTCTGTAGGTTAAGTTGAGTTTGCGAATCTTATATGTAACAATCATGTATAATATATGTATATGTATAATAGAAGAAATGTTTTGAAAATTTTAATAATTATAAGTTGTTTTTACTGAAACTGTTTTGTTATGTATTTAAAAAAGCAGCAAGGTTAAAAAACCCAAAAAAAAACTTTACTATGATGTGAACCTACAAAAAAGTTGCATTGTAATACTATTACAATCTTAGCATTGAAATGGAGCACTTAACTCACTAAGCTATTGAAGATATTTGTTTTATTAAAAACAATATATAAATATATATATATGTCAGGCCTTGTTAAGAAGCGTTACGCAGCTCGCATTTTGCTTGCGAAAAGGCGATTTGCCTACACGTTCAGCAGTTTTGCGCTACGCAAAAACTTTTATCTTTTAGAATATTTAAATTATCTTTTGATGTCGTTAACATGACGTTTATTCAGAAGAAATAAAGTCGTAAGTAAAAGCATTTAACCGCAATTGTAAACTAATAGATTTTTTGTTAAAGAAACAGTTTGTTTCATAATTTTTGTTGTTGCTGTTAAAAATTAGTTTAAAAAAATTAAGTGTTTTAAGTTTTATCTTAAGGAATTAAATATATAAATTCCTTTTAGATATAAAATTTATTTTTAGTTATAATAGTTTAAAAAATGCACGATTTATTTTGATGTAAATGTTTTATTAATAAGATATTTTGTTTATTGTTAATTCAATAACGTAAAGTTTTAATAACGTTCGTTTAATTTATGAAAATAAATTATGATCACGAATATGTTATTGGTAACTGATAAACAACAAAAAAAAACTCTTTCTTGCTTAAAAACATTATTAAAATGAGTTCACAAATTAAATAAGAAAAAATTTATTAGCAGTTAATAAAATAACCGAAAAACCAACTGTAAAATTATAAATAAAATAAACAAATGTTATTTTTACGTTTTATGAAAAAAATAATTTTTTCAAAATAAAATTTAGTTCATATTTAAAAAAAATTATAAAAGTGATTTTTTAAATAAGAACTTAGATTTTATTTGTAACTTTTGTTATGGTGAGAAAAAAAAAAACTGTTTGTGTAATTTTTACGCTTTAATAAAATAACTTTAATTACAAAGCGGTACTTGAAAAGACGCGAGTGACGCAATATAACTTCTAACTCAGCAAAATATTTTTGCTGAGTTGAGTTACTTAGAAATGCGTTACGCGTTTTTGCTACGCAGCGAAATCTCGTAACAAGGCCTGATATGTGTGTGTGTGTGTATGGGCAATTCCATTTTTAACTTACATTACACGTGCAACAACTTTATCAAATATTTGGCTATTTAAACTGTAAAATAAACTTTTAGCTATTTTGTGTGAAAGCTGTTAGTCTAAAGAATAAAATAAGCTAAAAGTTTTGAGTCTAGCCAAAGGAGAGCGAAATTACTGAAAATGCCATTTGACTTACTTTATACTGAAAACAAGTTAAAAAAACTGCTTCAACTTTTAGGTCAGATTTCTGCAAATTAGTAAAGCGGTTTGTATTAGAAACTTTCCCAAGATGTTGAAAAATCTATACCAATTTAAAAAATATATAAAAGTTTATTAGAGTTGACCGGCTAAGGAAAATAATTTGGTTTTTTTGATACTATATATTTAACTTATGTTACATCACTTACGTTACCAAGCAATTATTA
The DNA here is from genome assembly GCF_038396675.1 of Hydra vulgaris. NCBI lineage: Eukaryota > Metazoa > Cnidaria > Hydrozoa > Anthoathecata > Hydridae > Hydra > Hydra vulgaris. The sequence continues at coordinate 30,225,266 of NC_088924.1, read as the reverse complement.
TCATGGAATTTTTATATCTATTTTTAAAAATTAGATTTTTTTGAGTTACATAGCAAAAGAATTGCAAAAGTATTGAACTCTTTCATTAAAAGTAATTAATAAAAGCAATTTTAAAAGACTGGTGGCACTCTTTCTGCAATCTGCAATTTTTCCTGAGTTATTTTTCATTTATGAAAGTTATCAAATCAAAAACAGTACCAAGAGCAACTTTAGAAAATTATTTTAGTATTACAACTTTATTAATACTTATTTGAGTCAGTTAAATAAGAAAATCTTTGGTTTGTTGAAGTTTTTACTTATACTTCTTATGTTTACACGTATTGCCTTATTTTCATTAGGTTGAGTTTTTAAAAGGCTGCAAAGTATAAACATTTAAATATTTTAAAATAATTTTGACGTAAAAACTGCTATCACGGTTTAGGAGGGAGATGGGGTTCAGGTATATGTGATTGTTTGTGACAGGAGGGAAGGGGTTAAGAACTGACAAATATAGGGAGACGTGCTTTATGGATGACTCCTCTTAATTGCATTTACAAAAGATTTGTTTTACTAAAACAAAAATAAGAAAGGTTTTAACTGATTTTTTTTATTTTAGGAGAATAGCAAATAAATCTTTTTTTTTTTTAATGTCTAAATATAATATTTATATAGTTCTTATTTTTATTTATTTATGTATATTTATGTCAACCAAAATAAGAATACATAAACAAATAAAAAAGTAATAATATAAATAATTTTAGTTAACATTAAAAAAAAAATGATTTTTTTTCTAAATTCTCCTAATATAAAAAGTTTTAGTTATAACCTTGTCAAACCAACGCAGCGAATGACAAATTTCATTTTGATAACGAAATGACAAAATTCATTTTGATAACGAAAAAGCGCCAGAACTTTAGTAAATGCATGTAGTTTTAACTTACATTACACAAATTAAGAATGAAAATGTGCTTTAACTAAGCATCATTTTTTCAAAACTTTTAATGTAAAAATGTAACATTTAATATTCTTTCATAAGTATTATTAAAAAAGTTAAGTTTTTTAACTAAGTTTTAGAAAAAATAAAACTTTATCATGTTTTTGTTAACCTACGTTACATAAAAATTGCAAAAGTTATTTCGTCATTTTCTTGAAATGTATACATTTTATAAAGTATAAAATATGACCGACAACAATTTGAACATGTTAGCTCTATTTTCACACTAAATTATTCCAATTATGCTAACAAATTCATGGTTAAAATAACATTTTACAATGATACTTTTTTTATCATGCGACAATGAGAAAAACCGTAACTTTCGAAAGCATAAAAATGACTCAAATAAATTAATTTTAGTACTAAAGGTATATTTTAAATAAACTTTCATGTGTCTACGTCAATATATATATATATATATATATATATATATATATATATATAATATATATATATATATATATATATATAGATATAGATATAGATATAGATATAGATATAGATATATATATATATATATATATATATATATATATATATATATATATATATATATATATATATATATATATATATATATGTATATATAGATATAGATATATATATATATATATATATATATATATATATATATATATATATATATATATATATATATATATATATATATATATATATATATATAAAAGGAAAATAAATAAAAAATCACAGGGAATGCATAAGCAGCTTGTATTATTTGTACTGTTTTATATGAACATATTCATGCCCAACAAATCAAGTCATTATGCTTCACGTAATACGGAATATCTCAACTAACAACTGAATACTTGAACAATACTCAATCAATACAAAATTAAATACTCTGAAAATGGTCACATAAAGTATGCATACTACCACAAAATATTCAAATATTCATTTTTCTTTGTCATTTGATAGATCTCAAGTAGATGCCTGTTGCACATGCCTAGAGTTATCAATAAAAGTAATAAATGATAATGGTGCAGCCATTGAAGAGTTGTTCATAAGAAAAGAGCTAAAAGATTTTTTAATAAAATAACTATATAATAATATATAATAACTTAATAATAACTTTTAATAGACGAAGTACAAGAAATATGTGCAGTTAATTAAATACTTATGGGTTTAACTTTAGACTACATGCAAAACAAAAAGTTTGCTGAATATTTTAGTATAAGAAATATCCTATTTAAGACAAAATTAAACATTTTCAGTATTCATAATCTCAAAAATACTAACAGCAAATTTTATTTATACCACGAAGGAAAATCCAAAAGAAGTCCCCACAAAGTTTTATAATTTTATAATGGATTACATAAAGAAATAATATCCCAAATATAGTAAAGTATATCCATCTATTTTATAAGGACGTGGTTTTTGTTTTGCCCTTTACAAAACAAAAACCACACTATGGTTTGTTTTCTTCTCCCACTGGTATCCACTGGAAAATTTGAAACAATTTCACACTTTCCCATATGGGGCTTTTTTTCCTACTGTGCGATCGTAATTTTGCAGTCGTTTAAAAGAAAATTTGAAGAGTATAATGATTTTATACTGTCAATGACTGCATTTGTCTCATAAGAGTGTGAGCTTTAATAACAAGTTCAAAATTTAAAAAATAAAAGGTGCAGATATTAAAGATTTTAAAGCCGGGTTACCAACAAACTACAAGAAAATGTGCCTCTCTGAAAAATATATCAGAAACAAAGTCCCTAGTAGCATGAAGAAGTCATTCACAGTATCTGAATTCATGCAAATTACCGATAGAGATCTCCTGGGTATGTGTTAACAAGCCAATATATAGATGGTTCGTATTGGAATATGTAAAAACTGCCCTATTAGCAATGGAAGATTGGGCAATATATGTATGTATAAGTTATTTGACTGAGTTCGAGAATAATCAAATATTGAATAGAATCATTAAGCCTCCCCAATGACAAGATATCTCTCCTATCAGATTTTTATGGGAGGAATTAAAAGTAATGTCAAAAACTAATGCCTAATGATGCATAAGATGTGAAAAAAATTTATTAGTTAGTGGCGTAAAATTGACTTCGATAAATTGGATAAGTTGTTAAGTAGAATGCCAAGATTATGTATTGCTGTTATTGTCACTTAGAGTAATTAAAAGTCAAATTGTAAACTAATCTAATGGGACTATATATTGATTTTTTTGTAAACCTAATAAAAAAGAAGATAACATATAATTCAGGTTGGCTTTGTTTTCAGTTTCTCTCCAAATAGTAAAACTTTGATATCTTATATATCGAAAAGTACATTCATTCAAATAATTATGGGCGGTAGTGTATATATATATACACATGTACATATATGATTGTTTGATCATCTTTAATTTTTCTTTAACAAAAGTTAAAGAAATGTATATACATACATACATAAAAAAGTTAAAGAATTGTTTGTATATACAATACACATATTGTATATTATATATTAGATTATTATACACAGTCCACATATAAAACAAACAACACTTTATTGTAGTGTGTAATATTTGTTTGTTGGTATTATTTAGGCATATATATTCTTTAATTTTTTTTTTGCATATATGTTCATGTATACACAACTCCAATGATAGTTTTTTTCTTTGTTACATTTTGCAGGACAATTCTTTCTCTGAGCTTCAATGTGCAGAATCTTTAAGGCAGTTTCATGATAGCCCTAATCCACCTGATGAAATAGTTAAGTACTATGGCCGAATATACATGATAGCTGAACAATATTCAAGTCAAATGGTAAGTTTTTGATATATATATATATATATATATGTTTATGTATTTATATAAATACATACATACATACATACATATATATATACATATATATATATATATATATATATATATATATATATATATATATATATATATATATATATATATATATATATATATATATATATCAGGGCTCAATTTAACAGCTAAAACCTCAGGTTGTCCAATCAATTTACAATGTAATCATTTTGACCGACGAAAATTAAATTCTACAAAATAAAGTATGGACAGGAATGGCGTGCAATCAAATGCTACTTACTGACCACGCAAATGATTTTTTGGTTACAAATTGACCATGACTGTTTAGATGATTTAAACGTTTCAGAAATGCGCTGAAAAAAGAAACGTTAAGTTCAACTTAAACTAGAAAAAAAAAACTAAAAGAACAAGCAAAACACAAGAACAAGAACAAGAACAAAAGAACAAGCAAAACAATTCCTTACAAAAAAGAAAATAAATTAGCTTCAAAATAAAACTAAAAACGAAGTTAAAAGTTACTTTTGCTACATTTTTAATTGCTTTAAAAAAAATTACTTTAAAACTTATCTTTTAAAACGTTTAATTAAAGTTATGCAAAGTGCTTTTACAAATTACTTCTATTTATTGTTTAATAAATGAACAAAATTTATTTAAATTATTCAAAAGTAAAATTTAAATTATTGAAAAGAAAAAAATATAATATTTTTTGTTGAATAAACATTTCTTTCAAAAGTTGTTTAAAAAAATAATGTAGTCTTTTTAAAATCGTAATTTTTAATCATTTCATGCTTAAATTAGTAAAACAAGTTAGAAAAAAAAAACTTTTAAACAGTTCTTTGTAAATAAAAAAACAAAAAAAAAAAAAGCTATTAATTCATGGGAAGACTTAATTTAACTTATTCATAATTTAAAGTAACTTAAAAAATAATCTTTTAAAAGTTTATTAGAAAGACATGGAAAAATAGTTTCAAATGTTTAAATTTATGATAAAAAACACATACTAAAAAAAAAATTTAAATATAACATTTAATTTACACATATGCGTTTATTTTAAATGATCATTATAATTAATTTTGGATTTTATTTAAAGCCTTCGTGTTAAAGAAAATCTTTAAAAATGATCAATGATCAAAAGTCATTCTTAACATAACGATGTTTTTATTGCATTTAAACTGTTAAAACATCAAAACAGTTGTTGTCAAATTGTAAACAAAAAAAAAACATCGTAAGTTACTGCGTGAAAATTTAAGTCGATCTAAAAAAGGGCTACCATACATCCCGGTACACTGGGACATGTCCCAGATTTAAGATCGGTGTCCCTGTCAAAGGTTAATTTGTCCCGGTCGATTTAAAAATATTAATCATATTAAAAAAATAACCCCGGTAATACATGCATTGGAAACACTTTTTATATTTTTTGTTTGTAGGTATTTATGTATTTTTTTAACTTCTGCTGAATTTAATTTTGATTTCAATTATTTAAATAACTCAAAAGCGCAAAACTTGTTTTCAATACCCGTCAGAATATGTTACCAACACCAAGACAATTCTCTCCCCCACCCCCTCTCTCCTCCTCCTTCCACAAACAAACAAAAAATTTAAAAAAACTAATCAATATTTTTAGCACTATTATTTTATCATCAGAAGTATAGCTATATTGGTATCGGTATTATAGCTTTTATTACAATTGTTATTATAAGGACATTATAAGTATTATAAAACAAGTATATTCCAGATGAAACATTCAGACCCATCTTTAAACATGTCCATCCTAGGCAGCCGCTGCAGGACCATGGCATTTGGAAAGGCAAACCAGAAAGGAATCAATTTATTTTTGGTTTAACTTCACAAACTTCACTTTTAAACTTTAAATGGAAAAAAGTCCAGCTAGGTATGACTGTTTTAATCTGAAGCACAATTACGCAAAGATTTAACAAAGTAAATAAAATAATTCAAGCAGTTGAAGTTGTTTTAAAGTGGAATGAGCTGTATATCTCCCTTTCTTTTTTTGTTCGAAACGGTTTAATCAATTTTTGTCAAATTTGAAAAGAACTTATGATATTGGTGAGTACCAACAAATACTCTGCTGCTGTGACGAATCCAAGATTTTTCAATTATCTAAATCATCCCTCTAGATACGTCACTGCTCTGCTGAGCTTACAAACGCCAATATAACGAATTAATGTCAATTGAGGCATCAGACTTCACTGGGACAGGAAAAACGATTGTTGAGGTTAATCTAATCAATCGACTTTTATTTGACAAGTTTATACTTTACCAATGAGAAAAACAGATTTATTTTAGGAAGGGAAGGAGGGGAGAATTTGTAGAGGCAGCAACTGTTGTTTTGCTATGGGGCTAGGATAAACTAAAGATGGGCCTTTTGGTTCAACCTAAAAAAAATTAACAGTTATTGTAATAATTGTTAAGTTTTTTAAACATTTTTTTTTTTTTGAGAGGGGAGGGGGCTTTTGTCCCAGTCATTAGGTCAATATTTATGGCAGCCGACCCAAACAAGTTTCGATCAGACATTTTGTCCGCGACCTTTTAAAAAATTAAATTGAGCCCTGATATATATTTTTTTTTTTTTATTTAACTAAAAAAAGCTATATATATATGTATATATAAAGCTTTTTTAGCTAAATAAAAAAACAGAGCAGCCCATTAAGTTTAATGAAAATCACTGTGTAAAAGAACTTTAGATCTCCTACTTTTATTTTTAATTAAATTTAGCATTGTGTAATTTATGGACGATCCCTAACGAAGGATCTCAACTTCCTCAATTGTATTGAAAAATTAATAATAGAGTTATATCCATAGAAAAAAGTTTTTTATTTAATTAATTATAACAAGTATTTGCGCTTAAAGCAATATATCGCTTGCAATGTCTTTGTTTATACTTAAAAGTTTTATTTTTTGAAAAATAGTTTAGAAAAAGAATATTTTATAATAGTTACATCAGCTTTATATAATTGACAGTTCAATATCAAAAAAGTGAAAACAGAAATTTCTTTATAATTTAGAAAAAATTATAAGCTAATGATGATAAAATTTAAAATGAATTTATATAGATAATAAGTTAAAGCTAATGTTTGGGTTTAACATATTTTACTGTCTATTTTATTTAAGCATGCATAATAAATATTGTTTATTAAATAAAGTTTTTCTTAAATAAAAAAATTTGATTATTTTTCTTGTAATTTTTTTTTTTTTGGTTTTCTTCCTCCTTTTTTATTTTTTGCAAAAAAGTAAATTCCTTGTAAACATGTTATAACACTTCATCTATAATGTTCAACTTTTTTTGTCTCAAAAAAAGCGCTGGTTATGTAATTAACGTGAGTTTTTTTTTTTTTTTTTTTTTATTGCAACAAGTAATATTTTTTGTTTATTAAATTTATTATTTTATAAATTGTTTGTAATATTTTTAATTTTTGTTTAACTTTTTAAAAGAAAAAATCATTACTATTTGCAAAACCGCAATTTAAAAAAATAAAATTAACATATTTTAATTCATTTACACTAATGTCAAGAAAAGAAATAAATAAATATATTCATTAACATTTAAATTTAAAAATGTTAAATGATAATGAAACATGTAATATTAAAATCAATCATATAATATTAAAAAACAAAAAAAAAAGTTGAAACAAAATAGACATTCCACAAAATGTACATTAACAAAATAACACTTTTAGATTTGTTTTTCTTAATTAATAAAATAAACTTCTTTTGTGGTAGTTTATGTTATTGTGGTAGTTTAAAAAAAGTTAATGTCATTAAATAAAAAATTTAGAAAAAGATAATTTTATGATGTAAAATTTTTTTAAATGCTAAAAACAGTTTAAAATTAACTGTCATCATCAATTGAATGGCTTCCTTGCAGGCGAAAGTTTAGTTTTAACAAACAGCCCATTATCTAGATTAATTCTGTCATTTAAAGGGGAACATCATTACCTTGGTATTTCAAAAACTTTACACACTTTTCGATCAAATTTTTTTGTTTCTACTTTGGTGTTTATAATAATTGTTTGAACATTCTATTTTATAGTAATTAATTTAATGTTTTTCCACTTTATTTTTTCCGAGCAAAGCTTACTATGGGTGACTATTGCAGGGTTAATTTTCCCCTTATTTCAACTTTTTAGGTGTTGTTGAGTTTGAGTTTTGTTTTTGCCTACATATTAGTTCCAGGTTGATTATTATGTGGCAATTTAGTTTTGTTTTTTGGTTATTTTTATATATATATATATATATTTTTTTTTTGACATTGCTAACATCAAAGTTTGTATAAATTTACAAGCTGCTGTTAACTATAATCCAGAAAAAATTTCTAATAACAAATTATTATTTGTATTATAAGAAATCATGTTATTTGATGTTTTCTTATTAATATAGTATACACTCTTATACAGGATGTCTACAATAAAGTCATATATATATATGTATATGTGGTGCCCAAAACTCTCCCAAATACAAGCTATAAGGTAGTTGATGTAGCAACATGCCACACAAGTTTTACAGTAAAAAAAAATAATAATAAAATCATTTTTATTTTTTTTTTTTTAAAAACTTGCTCAGTATGTTTTTAAAAACATTCAGGTCATTTAGTTTGCGTTTTTGTGGTTTTCTAAAAAAAGCAATAAATTTAATTATTTCCTCAATTAAATTCATATGTTTTGACATATTCTGACCTTAATTTTGTCTTGTTAGTAGATGTCATAGAGTAGTTATGTCCCGTTTTTTACTACAAACCATAAGTTAAAGACCTTTACTATAGGTGTATATATATATACATATATGTGTGTGTGTGTATATATATATATATATATATATATATGTGTGTGTGTGTAGGTTTCATTCATTTTGCAACACGTTCAAGAACCGCTTAACCAACTTTTGCAGATGTTTCAGGGTCCATTTCGTTTGATTCAAAAGAGAAATGATAAATGTCTTGATTTTGATAGAGCTGCAAATAAAGCAGCTAGAGCAAGAGACACCAAGGAGAAAGATAAAATAATGCAGGTACTTATTAATATTAACATTTCTATAATTTTATTTTGTTTATTTATTTATCTTTGATTAATTTTTTTAAAGACTCAGGATGAGCTAAATGTGATTAAAAATGTATACATAGCACTCAATACACAACTTCTTGAAGAACTACCAATTTTAAGTGATAAGTGTTCAGTATTTCTTCAATACTGTTTATCATCATTTGTAGAAGCTTATAATCGATACTTTAGAAAATGCTGTGTTCAAATTAATGAGGTGGTAAAGGTAAGTTTTTTTTTTAATCTTCTTTAGGTCACTAGAATTCATATTTTTGGCAATTAGCAGAAAGAATTCACTTTTAAGAAATATTTACTAAGAAAAAAAAACTACTATTATATATATAAAGTTTTGATTATGAAGTAATTGATTTTTCAAACTTCATGTTCTTTAAACTTGATTGCTCCTTGAACATTCTTGAACATTGTGTGTTCACAAAAGTAAATGTAAATAGATGAGTATTTGTTTGGTTTACGCCATGCATGAAGCATTTTTTGTGAAGTTTTTAAAAAATCCCTAAAAACTGGACAATTACTTGAATCTAACATCACTAAAGTAATCAAAACAAATATCAGAAAGTTGTAAAACTGTATTATTAATATCAGTAAAACTATGTAGAATTTTAACATCAATACTATGTGAAAATTTGAGAGAATTATTCATAAAAAGTTATTAACACAATTTTTCATTTTTTTAAAAACAGATTTGTAAAGGTTTTAACAATTTGTTACAAAATATTTTCTAAAGTTTGTTGTTTTGGAAGTCATACAAAGTATAATAGTTTATATCATGAATTTTAGTTTAGTTTATATCATAAATACTTTTTTAGTTTATATAAATACTTTTTTAGTTAATATCATAAATATTTTTTTAATTTATATTATAAATTCTTGTTTAGTTTATATCATAAATACTTGCTTTATTTATACCATAAATTCTTGTTTAGTTTATATCATAAATATTTGTTTATAATTATAATAAAGTGAATTTAAAAGATTAGTAAATGGAGTATTTCTCATTCATATGCAGTTTCTTTTTTTCATAATTAAGTTAGAACAGAATTCTAGATTTTACGATTGTCTTTCCTTCAAAGCAGCCAAGGTAATGATATAAAGAATCTCTTGGGAATGTTGATAAAAAAATGTAATGAGTTGCGTAATTGTTTTTTTTTCTAAATACAGTGCGCAAAAGTGTGACATTTTTTATAGATAAAAACTCTCATTTGAAATTTGCTACCTAAGAGCTTTTTAAGATTTGTTATACAATTGAAATGTTTAATTATTTGGTACTAAAGTTACATATTTAAGAGTTATGTTGTTTTATTTTTTTATTACTCTATAATAATATCTTTGTGCTTTAGTTACCATTTCTGAGTAAAGACACTGACACTGATTTTTTTATAAAAGCATCAGAACAGCTTTCTAATTTGATGTTTACACCATCATTAAATGGAAAGGAGAACAGTAAAAAACCTTTTCTATCAACAGTAATACTTATATATAATACTTTATATACTAATATATAATAGTTAAAATTTTTTTGTTTCTTTGTAAATCTGAAGTTTGTGTTTTTTTTTTACTTATTTACAATTTATTTATTTATTAGAACTTGATGAATGGTCATGAAGATATAAATCACATCTCTCCATTATCATCTGATAATGGTTTTAATTATAGTTCATTCTCTGATACCTCAACTTTATATGATTCCATTGATCAAACAACAAGTCTAAATTCCTTCTTACATGAGACTCAGTCTACAACTGCATCTGAAGTAATTTTTTTTTTTAATTTAAATATTTTGTATATTTTATTTTATTTTTTTGTAATAAATTTTGTAATAATATTGTTGTCCATTTTTATTTTTAATATAAATTTGTAAAATTTGGATAATATTTGAAACTACTTGTTTAAAAATTATTTCTAATCTTAATACAAAGTCTCTCTCTCACACACACAGGGATTACAATACCAGTTTACCTGTAAATTGAATTTAAATGCATTATTTTATTACTGGTAATTGAGATGGTCATTACCGGTATAATCAGTAAAAAATAGCACTTGTTTAAAAAAATGCAATGGTTTTGCAAATGGCTTTTTTTAACTAAAACAAAAAATAAAACTGTAATTCTACAATAGAAAATTTAAGGATATTTCATAACGTTGTTTATTATTTTAATAGTTTTTAATTTTTGTAAATATAGTATAATGTATAAAATAATGTTTAGATTCTATAAAGGCAATTTTTGAGGCTTTATAAAAATTTTTACTAAAATATGTAAGCATCAGATTTTTATTTGATGAAATCATCTTAATACAAGTAATACATAAAAGCTGCAAAGAAACTTTGAAAAATAAAAAGAAGAAAAGAACTTTAAAAAAATATGATTAAAAAGTTTAACTATAAAATGAATTTCAAGCCATTAAATGACATCATCAGTGTTGATTATCATAATAACATTATTTGGCATTGCTAAAATATTTTTTTATATTTTTATAATTAATATTAATATAAATTTAAGATTTAAGATGGACCATATTAAACTAAAACTATATCAATGAAGATCTATGAATTTAAATAATTATAATAATTCAACAGTTTAAAAAGAGAGAAAAATACAGAGAAATTACGTCAAAAAATCTTAGCCAAACTAAAAACTAATCAAAGTGAAGAGTTTAGTATCATGTTAAATGAGTGGACATCTGTAAAATATTGTCCTTATATGAATGTAAATGTATGTCTTCATAAATTTCAGAATCTTGACCTTTCTAGTTTTCACAGAGTATTACCAGCTGATAAATGTATAGCTCTTTAAAAAAAAAAATTGAAAATTTGGTTTTTTGTTGGAAACTTTTATTTCAATTACAACAGGTTGAACATTGGTAAAGAAGAAAGTGGAAAAGTTATTTAATGCAAATCATCAATTATGTTTGGTGTACAGAGACAATTATTAAGGTTCTTTATAATAAAGATAATTACTATTCATTAAAAAATGTAAGTGAATATGGAAAACCAACAAGTCTAGAACCAAAATATTTTTTAAACAGTAAAAAAGATGGAAGATTATTAGTTTAGAGCTATTATCTAATTATTATCTATTATTAATCTATTATTATCTATTATTAATCTATTATTATCTATTATTAATCTATTATTATCTATAATTGATCTGATTATTAGACATGTTTGCTGATAGAAAAAGTTCCAAAAGTTGTTTTTTACTAATAATGTGCATTTCAGAATAATTTTTTTGGTAATGTCAATGGTTTTTTGTATTTTGGTTATTTGTTCTGGAAAATATGTTCATTAGATCGATGTATAACATCAGTAATACACATATCAATATCTTTTTGCTGAATTAATAAACTTATGTAAGAATTTTATATGTCAATGCTTTGACATATACTGTACTCTGAATCCTCTTATTTCTCCATTTGATTGCTCTGAAAAGATTTTTATTTGTGTTACTGAGCCAGAATTGTTATAGCAAACAATTATATGCAGACAAATATATTTCAATAATGTCAGGTCAGGTATTCCGTTACTTGTAACATGTAACCCAGTACAACCTGTTTCATGTCCTGTTGTCTTGTAGGGTACGCTTTTTTAGGTAAAGACTAGGAGAAGTCAACCAAGAGCCTTGGGGCTCTTGGTTGAGTAAAGGCTAGAGATAGTGTCTCAATAAAAATACTCATCTTGGGCAGATGTTAAACACATCCAGCTACTGTCTTCTAGGAGGCCTCCTAGGCAAAGACTTAAGGGAGAAAAAGGTTCTATTTGTTGAACAGCCTCGCATCCCTTCTTCATTTATTAGGCTGGCATAGATGTATTTTTAACACATTGTTTCCAGTTTAGGATGTTGAACGCTGGATCTTCTTGTCTCAATGCATAGGTTTTGCTTGTGTCTCTATCGTTAAGCAACTCATTCTATTATCTCCTAATGAGGGTGCTGCTGTAAAACTTAGTTTTATGGTTCTGAGGCTGGCTGGTAGTCAGCTTTCCCGAATTCTGCGGTAGCTCTCAGAGAGGCTGATTTTATCAGCAGCTGAAAAATATCAAAGTACTAACAGTGCCATGTTGTGCATGGTTGGTGTCCCTGTTCGTACTTTTGATGTGCATTGTTGAGGCCACATTTGGAGTCCTTTGTTATGGCTTAGGGTTCATTAATAGTAATGAGGCAATTGCTTGGACTATTAAATAGCGTACTGAGTATAATCTATGCTTTGAGTCAAGTTCTTTAAAAAACTTAAAATAACTAAAGTACCAAAAAGTATAAAACACAAAAACCATCGTCATCATCAAGTTCTCTAAACCTATCATTCACTAATATTCATGGTCTTTGAAGTAACTTTTCTTTTTTTGAGTCTTATCTCTTGCAAAGTTCACCAGACCTACTTGCTCTTTGTGAGACTAATTTGAATTCAGCTGTCTCATCTTGTGATCTTAGTGTTGATGGTTATCTTTTTTTAATTCGTAAAGACTCCAATAGTCACATGCTTGGCCTTGGCATTTACATTCGTAAGAATTCTCCCATTTGTCGGAAAACTAGGTTTGAATCTATCGACTGTTCTTTTATGTGCTTTCGTTTAGCACCACTTCACTCTATCGCCTTTTTCTTTGTTCTATATCGCTCTCCATCTCAAGACTGCTCTATTTTTGATGTTATTTCTGATCAAATTGACCTAGCCCTCTCTCTATCAGCTAATATCTTTGTTATTGGTGACTGTAATGCTCATCATACTGAATGGCTTGGTTCTAGTGTCAGTGACTCTGCTGGCGTTAAGGCCCTCAACTTTTGCCTTTCTCAATCTCTAACTCAAATAGTTAACTTTCCAACTTGCTTTCCAGGCAACCAGAATCATTCACCTTCTCTATTCGACCTATGTCTTGTTTCTGATCCTAGTTAATGCTCAGTTTCCACATTCACCCTTAAATGCCAGAAGCATGGTTTGATCTCTCTAAAACTTATCTCATTCTTCTTCATCTTGTATGGTTCAGACTTTGTCACCTTACCTAAAGCCAAAGTTAAATTGTATGCTAAGAACTTTCCATTAATATCATTTCTTGATTCTACTAGTTGCATTCTACCTGATATAGCCGTCAAACAGGTTGATCCATTCCTTGACATTCGTATCACTCTAGCCTCTGTATCAAAAGTGATTTCCTGCTTTAACTCTTCTGTGGCTTGTGGTCCAGATAACATACCTGTTGTTGTCTTTGTCCTGTTGTTGTTGTCCAGAGCTGTCATTTATACTTTCAAAACTATTTAACAAGTGCATATCAGTCTTGTTTTCCGGCATGCTGGAATGCGGCATCTGTTTTCAAAAGTTCTGGAGAGCAATCTGACTTGTCTAACTATCATCCCATTAGTCTTCTTCCTATCATAAGCAAGGTTTTTGAAACTTTAATTAACCAAGACTTAATCTCTCATCTTGAATCTAATAACTTACTTTCTGACCATCAACATGGATGTCGATCTTTTCGTTCTACAGCTGATTTGCTAACAGTAATAACCAATAGGATTTATCGTGCATTAGATAGAGGTGGAGAGGTTAAGGCTATTGCTATAAAACTCAATTTTTTCAGCCAATCGTTATTGCAATAATTTAGATTTTCCTATATTTATGAACAGTAATGTACTCAATGAGTCATCTACCCTTCATCTTCTAGGATTAACTCTTACTTTCGATCTTTCTTGGAAACCGTATATCAAATCCGTTGCAAAATTAGCATCTGCAAAGATTGCATTTCTTTATTGAGCTCGACATTTTCTTACTCTGGATTCTATTCTTTATCTCTATAAATCTCAAATCCGTCCTTGCATGGAATTGTGTTGCCATATCTGAGGCGGATATTCTAATGATGCCGTTTTTCTTTTAGACAAGGTGCAAAAACGTATTGTAAACATAGTTTGCTCTTGCAGCCAACCTCCAACCATTATCACATCGTCGTAATGTTGCTTCTCTTTCTCTTTTCTACAAACACTATAATGGTCACTGCTATAAAGAGCTAGCATCTCTTGTGTCATCTACTAAAATTCATTCTTGTGTTACTCGTTGTTCAATTAAATCTCATCCTTCTTCTGTGACTGTTCCTAAGTGCTCCTAAAATTCTTATTTGTCTAGTTTTTTTTCCTCGAACATCATTTCTTTGCTTCCTTCATCTTGCTTTCCTGATTCATAAAATTTGCAAGATTGCAAATTATATGTTTAAAGTTGTCTGTCAATCGTTATTTTTATCATCCTTAAAGTTGTCTGTCAATCGTTATTTTGCTCGACAAACTTCATCTTTTCTCTTCCAGTAATTTCCAACTTTTATAGTGGTTGCTTGCAGCCTTGTTGGAAGCAAAGATGTAAAAAAAAAATTTTAAATGCCTTAAGTATAAAAAACTATAAAATACAAAAAACCATTGACATTACCAAGTTCTCTAAACCTATCATTCACGAATATTTGTGGTCTTCAAAGTAACTTTTCTTCTGTTTAGTCTTATCTCTTACAAAGTTCACCAAACCTACTTGTTCTTTGTGAGACTAATTTGAGTTCAGCTGTCTCATCTTGTGATCTCAGTGTTGATCGTTATCTTCCTTTAATTCATAAAAACTTCAATAGTTACATGCTTGACCTAGGCATTTACATTCGTAAGAATTCACCCATTTGGATACTAGGTTTGAATCAACAGGCTGTTCTTTTATATTGCTTTCGTTTAGCACCATTTTACTTTATCACCTTTCTCTTTGTTCTATGTCGCTCACCTTCATCTCAAGACTGCACTCTTTTCAACGTTATTTCAGATCAAATTTACCAAGCAAGTTTGTTAGTGACATCAATACTCATCATACTATTCGGCTTGGTTCTAGTGTCAGTGACTCTGCAAGTGTTAAGGTCCACAAAGTTTTTCTTTCTCAATCTCAACTTGAGATTGAGAAAGACAAAAGTTCGGATTGTCTGGAAAGCGAGTTGGAAAGCGAGCTGGAAAGTTAACTTTCCAACTCGCTTTTTAGACAATCCGAATTATTTATCTTTTATGTCTTGTTTCTGATTCTAGTCAGAGTTCAATTTCTCCATATTAACCTTGAGGTGTTTCTGATAACAGTTTGATCTCTCTAAAACTATTATCTCATTCTTCTACATCATCAGAATCCTCCTATCATCGTACCTCTTACAATTACTGTAAAGCTTACTGAATCTCTTTTCGTGATTCTTTGTGATGGCCCTAGAGTAGAAATTTTTTGTCATCCAGCTGACAAATGTGCTACTTACGTAACTTCTTGGATTCAGGCTGGTATGGAATCTTTTATTTCAATTCTCCAGAAAACAGACGTCTATTTAATATTGCTAGAAACCATTTAAAAAAAAAATTTTTATTAATGCTAAAGTCTGCTATTCTCAGGTTACAAAATCTTTTATTTCCTCTCAAATATTAGGCTCCATAGACTTCTGGAGATTCTTTAAGAGGTTCTTTAATAAGGGCAAATCTGCTATTCCACCTCTCTTGCATGGTTTAGATTTTTTTATTTTACCTAAAGACAAAGTGGAATAGTTTGCTAAGAACTTTTCATCAATCTCATCTTTTGTCTCTACTAATCAAATCTCACCTGATACAGCCGAAAAACAGCTTGATCCATTGCTTGACATTCTAAAGTGATTTCTTGCTTTCTTGATTTCTTGACTCTACTTGCTTGTGCTTGTGCTTCTATCATAAGCAAGACTTTTGATTCTTTAATTAACAAACACTTAATCTCTCATCTTGAATCTAATAACTTTCTGATAATAAATATAGATATCGATCTTCTCGTTCTACTGCTGATTTGTTAATGGTAACAACCGATATGTTTTATCAAACATTAGATAAATGTGGAGAGGTTAAGGCTATTGCCCTAGTCATTTCTAAAACCTGAGATTATGAATTAAAACTCGTGAATGTCTTTTTAGCTGATCTGAATTAAATCTACTCTCTGTGGAGCTCCTTTTTTTGACTGAGGTAGCTTTTTTTTATGTAAAGAAATTTACAGGTCACTGTGGGGTAGAGTGTAGGTTTCTTTAAAAGTATGTCAATCTGGTACAAAAAGGAATCGAAATTTTATAAAAATTAAAAAAAAAATCAAGTTAAAATCAATTTATAATAACGAAAATAATTATAATTTTTGAAAAACAATAATTTAAAAAACCGTAAAAATCTTTTTTAAAAAGTTTTATAAAAATACAGCTTTCATGCAATAAAATCTAAATTATATATATTTACATTAATTGATTTCTATTTTAAAAACTTTTATAACGTTTCCCTTTTCTTTTGAGTACCAGGTTGATATTTTTTTAAATAATACTAGGAAGCCGTTAAATATTCAAGGTTCAGTTGGGACCCCTGAAAATATTTTTTGCTCAAAAATTTTTTAAATTAGGTGTTATTTTTTATTATATAGAATTATCCAAAGAGGTGTAACAGGATAAATTATTAAAAAAAGTAATTTTCACCCGTATTGAGCATTATGAACGGCTTAAAAACTCACATTTTTTAATAAAAAATTATAAATACATTAGAGTTCTATTTATGCCTGCAACAACTTTTTATCTATTTTTATCATATTAACATTTGCATTTTTTAATTTTTTTAGTCTATTGCAGAAAATCCAATTTGTATCGTCAAGTATGACTTTACAGCTGAATGTGATGCAGAAATCACAGTTCAGGAAGGTACTTTAGTTAATGTTTGTCGTACGTGCGACAGTAAAGGTAACTCTGATTGGTGGCTTGTTGAGCAGGATGGTGTTAAAGGATACATACCACATACGTTCCTAATTATGAAATCTGCGAACGAAAAGTATTTAACATGCCAAACTCAATCTGAAAACTTACGTAATGATCAACACGATAAAAATACGACTTTTAAAGTTGAATATAATTTTCAAGCTATAAACCCTGGTGAATTAACAGTTAATGAAGGACAAACAGTACGAGTACTTCGTAAACATGACTCAAAAGGAAATAATGAATGGTGGTTAGTTGAATATGACGGAAAGCAAGGCTTTGTGCCACAAGATTATTTAAAATCAAAGAATAAACCCTGAATATAGATAAATTGAAACATTTTTGGAGATCTAGGATTTGTATGATAAACAAAACGTTTTACTTTTATAAATTTTTTAATGAGTTTATAAATCAATAAAAATAATATTTCGCTAATGTTGCTATAGTTATCGTTGCTACGATGATATTGCTAATTCGATTTAGTTTAAAAGTTCAAGATATCAATATTGAGTTTTCTTTTTAACAACGGTTTTGACTATTGATGACTTTAACTGGCATTTTTTTTGTAGATCACTTTAAAATTTGAATTGCAGCTTTTACCCATGAAATACATTTTATATTGAAATTTTAACTACTTTAACTTCGTCACTACTAGGTTCCTACTCACTACCAGGTTCCTACTCACTACCAGGTTCCTACTTAACATATTTAAAATCACTTAACTTCCTCTCTACCAGGTTCCTACTTAACATATTTAAAATCACTTAATTTCTATTCATTCCTGGTTCTTATAGCATTTTAAAATCTTAATAATTAAAAAACGTATCAATTTACATTGCAAGCCTTCGGCGGGCTTATTCTTTTAATTATTATTATCTTTCGCGGGCTTTCTCACTTTTAATGTAAATAAAGAATAAATATTAAGAAAAAACAGTTTGTTCTAGGCTTCTTTATAGACCTTTCAAAAGCGTTTGATACTGTAGATCATGATATCTTACTTAAAAAAATGGAAAGCTTTGGGATAAAAAACAACCCTTAACTGGTTCAAAAACTATCTAAGCAACAGACAACAATGTGTTTTTTCAGATAATTTTAAACACTCAAAACTACTAAAAGTGCGGTGTCCCCCAAGGTTCCATTCTTGGACCTCTTCTGTTTCTTCTATATATTAACGACCTTACAAATGTCTCGGATAAACTTGATGTCATTATGTTTGCCGATGACACAAACTTATTTTATTCCTCGAACTCAATCAAAGATCTTTATGAATGTATGAACAAAGAGCTTAAAAGATTAAATATATGGTTGAAACTAAATAAATTATCACTAAATACAGAAAAATCAAAATACATACTGTTTCATTCCAAAAAATTAATATACCAACTATCCTTCCCTTGCTAAAAATAGATAAGGTAAACATTGAAAGAACAGAAACAACTAAATTTCTTGGGATCCTTATTGACGAAAATTTATCTTGGAAAGCCCATATAAGTACAATAAACACCAAAATTTCAAAAAATATTGGGATACTCTACAAAGTTAAGCCTATGTTGTCCCAACATAATCTTAAATCCCTTTATTTTTCTTACATCCAAAGTTATCTTACGTACGCTAATATTACACAAATCTAAATTGAGTACTATTTATATAAGTCAAAAACACGCATCATGATTAGTTTATAATAAAGATAAACTCACCCATGCTGAACCCTTATTAAAAACCTTGAATGCTCTAAATGTTTACCAAATGAACATCTACCAAAATGTACTATTCATGCTTAAATACAAACTTGGACTAGTCCCATCGTATTTTTTAGATAATTTCTTTCAAGCTAACTCTAATAGATATATAACAAGAGCAACAGGCAACTTCATACTGCCTAAAAGAACAACAAATTTCTCACGGTTTTCTATTTATTTTTTTATTTTATTTATTTAACTTTTATTTCGCTGATTAAACAATACTACAATTTTTCATATAAAATAAATAACATCGAAACATAAAAAAACCTTTATAAAAAACGTTTGTAATCTTTTTAATTTATAATATATGTATATACTGTTATAATCAGTCAGGGACTCAAAGAAGGTAAGGATGATGCGTTTATCATCACAACCTTTTCATAGAGCCCCTTTAGTCACTATTGAAATAAAAATAAAAAAACACTTTTATTTTTAAAGAAAAATAAAAAATTTAATAAAATTAAAACACATAAGAAGAAAAAAATAAAAAATAAATAAAAAGAAAAAATACAAAAAAAAATCTGAAAACAAATACTGTAAACTATAATATATATGTCAGGAATTAAGGAGATGCATTTTAGTTTGTTGTTTATACGATGAAATGCTTTTTAGGTCTTTAATAATTTTATTTTGGAAACGATTCCATATTGATGGACCACGGTTTGTAACTAGAAAACTTGACTGCTGTGATTTAATTTTTCCTAGTTGATAGTCGTTCCTGGTATTTGAACGCAGATTATATTTTTCAGAAAATGATATAAGAAAGTTATCTGAAAAAACGCTTGGTAGAAGATTGTTTTTATATTTATACATAAAAATTAATATCTGTAATGTGTTAAGTTTCTCAATATCTAGAACCATCATGCTTTTCATCACTGGGGCCGGGTTTACTAACCTATTTTAATAATTAATTGCTTTGTATGCATGGTTTTGCAGACTTTGCAATTTTAGCAATTTGGTTTTATGGGTGCTGGCCCATACAATATTTGCGTACAAAAGCTGACTATGTACAAGACTAAAGTAAAGCATATTACGTGATTTACTATCAAGAAAAGGTCTTGACTTATACAAAACACCTATTACAAATTTTCATCAAAAAGTACTCCCAAAAATTTTGTGCATTTGTCACGTTTAATTTGATTTTTATTAATAAACAGTTTAGGCAGCTTTAACGGAAGATTAATTGATTGTTTTTTTTTATGAAATAGAGTAAAGCTAGTTTTTTTACAATTTAGGGATAATTTATTTGCTATGAACCAGAGGTTGAAATTTTCGAGTTCAATATTCATAGTTTCAAACAAAGTCTTTGCATCAGGATGATTAAAAATAAATTTGTATCGTCAGCATACATAATAGTAGATATTTTTTGGGAGGCTTTATGCATATCGTTAATATATATTAAAAACAATAACGGACCTAGGATTGAACCCTGAGGAACTCCACACGTAATATAAAGGGCTCCTGACTTTTCTAGTAGTACAAATTGCTTTCTGTTACACAAGTAGCTCTGAATCCACTTAAATGCTGAGCCTATTATGCCGTAATATTTTAGCTTGGAAAGTAAAATACTGTGATCAACTGTATCAAAGGCCTTGGAAAGATCAATAAAAACTCCTAATACCAGTTCATCACAATCAAATGACTTATATATAGTGCGGCCGTGGCGCAGTGGTTAGAGCGCTTGCTTTATAAGCAGGAGATCCAGGCTTGAAACGAGCTCTGGACAAATTTTCGCGTCACGGTAAGGAAGGAGGCGTGAACTTCCTGGTTAAATGCACTTCCGCGGTGTTCTGTGACAAGACCGTAAGGACTTCTTGGGGCACCTAAAAAATATTTTGTCAGCAAGTTTAATAATAGCATGTTAAGTTGAGCAATTGCTTTGAAATCCAAACTGATTTTTGTATAATAAATTGTTTAATGTAAAGTACTTATTATAAATTACTCTCTCATATACTTTTGAAAAAACTGGGAGTAGAGAAATAGGTCGGTAGTTAGAAATATTATTGCAATCGCCTTTTTTAAGAATGGGATTAATTTTGGCTAATTTAAGTTTGTCAGGGAATATACTATTTTCAAATGAAGATGATATTAAATAAAATAATGGTTTACAAATGCTGTCCATAACATAAATAGCTACATTACTGGAAATACCATCATATCCACATGACTTGTTGCGTTTAAGTTCAATAATTGCTTTATTAAATTCAAGTTTAGTTATTTTTTCATTATTTATACTAGTGTTGGGTTTTTCTCCCAAAAAATTATTAAATGTTTTATTTGGTTGTGCAATGTTAGAAGCAAGAGAGGGGCCTACATTAACAAAATATTTGTTAAATTCTTGACATATATTTGTTTCACTTGTTATAATTTTTTTATCGGAAATTAATTTTTGTGGTAAGCAAGTATGCTTCTTTTTTTCTCTTCCTGTTAGTTGGTTTATAACAGCCCAAGTCCTTTTTATATAGAATTTATGCTTATCAAGCTGATTAGAAAAATATCTTATTTTTGCTTATATTATGTTGAAAAAACTTTTTATAATTTTTGTAGATTTTTTCATCATCTTTATTTTTTGATTTTAAAAATTTTACGTAAAGTTTTTGTTTTCTTTTTGATGATTTAATTAAAGTTATTGTCATCCATGGATTCTTATATCCTTTGTTTTTTATTTCTGTAGTTATTTTTGGGGATATATTATCAAAGATATTTTGAAATGTACTTGAAAAATTATCAAAAGCAATATTAGGATCTGTTGATGAATAAACGTTGTCCCATCGTTCTATTTGGAGTTTTTTTTTTTAATTATTTAGGTTTTTTATAGAAAGATTTCTGTAAGTCACAAAGATTTTTTTATTGTCAATATTAGATAGTACTTCGCGTGCTATATTTCCTACCGGGGTCCGTACCTACAGTATCGGACAAAACGAGTGCAACCAAATAATGTTAATTTAATTTCTTTATATAAAAGTGCTGCATTTTTTCAATTTAGAGAAATAACTATGTAACTGTATAGAGACAAAGTTCTTCAAGTTTTATTCATCACAAAGTTCATTATTTGTAAACGAAAATTAATAAATTAATCAAAAGTATTAAAAAAAGTTGATTTCCTTCTGGACAAAACAAGTGCAACTCGACAAAATGTTGACCAAGCTGTATTTCGCTATCAATATTTCGTGGCGAATCCTTTGTTGTCGATCACAGCTTTGCATCTTCGAGGCATAGATTCAATCAGGTGATCAATGAAACTTTGTGGAATCGCTGCCCAGGCCTTTTGGATTTGTTCAAACAGTTGATCTTTATTACGAACACCTTCACAATTAATTCTGCGGTTGACGATCTCCCACAGACTCTCGATAGGGTTGAGATCCGGAGATTGAGGCAACCAATCCATCACCGATAGGTGGTTGTCTTGAAACCACTGCTTGACTACTTTTGCAGTGTGTTTCGGATCGTTGTCTTGCTGAAAAACCCATTTTATTGGCATATTCCATTCAGTATGAGGTAACATAACATCTTTCAGGATATTTTTATACATGAAACGGTCCATTATTCCATTGTTTCGATGCATTGGACCTAGACCGTTAGCAGAAAAACACCCCCAGACCATTACATTGCCTCCACCATGCTTCACGGTCTTATGGCAGTAACGTAAATCGAGGCGTTTTCCGGCTGGTCGACGTACACAGCAAATGCCATCGCTCCCAATGATGTTGAACTTCGATTCGTCACTAAACAGGACAGTTCGCCATTTCTGCACATTCCAGTCAACATGAGATGTAGCAAACAAGAGTCTTTTCTTCTGGTTTTTTAGTGAAATCAGCGGTTTCTTTGCAGAACGTTGACAAAACAATCCGGCTTCAACAGCACGTCGTCTGATTGTTCGGTCCGATACAGGCAGCTCTAACTGCTTTTGTATCTCGACTGATGATATCCAGGGATCCTTCTTGATGGATCTGACGATCATAGAATCTTCTCTAGAAGTGGTGGAACGTGGTCTTCCACCTTGTTATCTGCTGCCAACTTCCCCGTAGAACGATATTTGGAACATAGTCTTGATACGGCCCATTTTTTCACGCGATATTTATCACAAATACTTTTTTGTGACATTCCACTTACGTAATTGCCAATAATTTTCTTTCTTAGTTCCAATCCAAGACTGTCGAGAGCCATTTTCGCACTTGAAGTCATAAAAATAATAAAAATTAATAGTCACGCTTCTCAAGGCTTACCGTGTTACATTTACTTTGTGATGATACAATAATACTCTGTGGAACACAACGTCTTGGTTGGATGTGGACTGTATTTATGTAATGAAACACTTATTGTATTTCACTTCTTGTATTGGTGTTCTTAAAACACTTTGATAAAACTCACTTCGATAAACTGTCTTAATAATACTGACTGATTGACTTCCATATACTGACTGAATTACATGTCGATTTACATGTCTCTTATATAGTAAAATGAACCTGTGTGAACCTGTTCTGGAAGATTCTAGATGCTTCTTTTCGATGCTTCTGGAAGCTTCTGGATGCGTCTGGATGCTTCTGAATGTTTCTGGATATTTCTGGATGCTACTGGATGCTTCCAGATGCTTCTTCTGGAAACTTCTGGAAACTTCTGGAAGCTTCTGCATGCTTCTGGAAACTTCTGGAAACTTCTGGATACTTCCTTTAATTATTAAAAAACTTTCGTGACGTTGACACGGACCAGACTTAAGAAAATGAAACAAACCAAAAAAGTTGCACTTGTTTTGTCCGCTACAAAATGGCACTTGTCAACGAAATTCTGCCTGTGTGCTGTCACCTGTCAGCTGATTGCTCATGTCATGGCATGCTATGACTCTAGACTCCTGAACTGTTTGCTGTGGTAGTATAGTTCGTTTCGTTTTTAAGACATGTAAAATTAGGAACACTTTTTAGCATTGTTCGATGTTGGTTGCAAATGTTTTGTCCAATACTGTATATAACAAAATAATATCAAAAAATATAGAACTTAAAGTATTAAATAATCCTGCCAACTTGAAAAATAAATTAAAACACATCATACTTAATATCAACAATTACATTGACATGTATTAAACTTAGCAACAAAATTTATACTAAAATATTTATGTGTATCACTGACTGTATACTGTTTAACCACTTCTGATTATATATAAATATAAAATAGACTTTATTTAACCACTTAAAGAGGTACTCGATGATAAGTCTTCTCAGACTTCTACGAGTTTTCCTTTACAACAACATGTTTTTATAATAAGAAACACTATTAGTTTACGTTATACTTAGTTATATTTGTTAAACCACTTTTTATTATGATACGTGGTAATATTATGTTGTATATAATTTTATTTTTTACGTTGCGTTATATTAAATTATGTAATTGTAACGTAACGGTGTGTAAAGATATTGTATAAATGTTGTATAAAAAAGTTGTATAAAAAAAAAAAATAAAAAAATATGAGCGGAGAAGCAGAAATTCTCTTTGCATAAGTCGGACTAAAGTTTTATAAAAATCAGTTCTTGTTAGGGTTGAGCTTTTACCGAAAATTTACCGGTAAATCGGTAAAATTGTTTTACCGATTTACCGGTAAAATGATGTCGGTAAATTTAGGCAAATCGTCGCCTTAGAGGGCAGAGGTTCTATCTCCATGTTGTGCTCAAATTCAACTATGACTTTAGGGACATCTATTTTAAGTGCTAGAATCAGATTAGGCAGCGGGTCTATCTCCACATAGTAGGAGAAGAGCAATAAATTTGTGCGA
This sequence comes from Hydra vulgaris, assembly GCF_038396675.1. NCBI lineage: Eukaryota > Metazoa > Cnidaria > Hydrozoa > Anthoathecata > Hydridae > Hydra > Hydra vulgaris. The sequence continues at coordinate 30,200,204 of NC_088924.1, read as the reverse complement.
GTTTTGAGCTATCTACATTTGTGCGGAATCCCAAAAGGGCAAAGGTGTTATCTCCTTTGCCATCTGATTATACCGGAGATATCTTCTTTGCCCTATGACGTAATTCTTGAAAATGGCAGACGATAACAAACGAAATATAATGAATAAACAACCTTTTAATAAAACAGAGGTAATTTTAAATAGTTTTTTTCGTAATTCTAAGAATTCACCATGGAATTAAACAATGGTTCAAAAAAGCGAACTTTCACTGAACCAAAAATTGGACGCAAACTAGGCAAAAGGCCAAATCTTTGGAAACGATTTGTTGAAAAAGACAAAAGAGAGAAAGGAATGACATACAAGACACGAAAAGGTAAAGCAGTACCGCCCAAAACACCTAGAACGGTGAACTGTTTAAAGTGCAAATTCAAGTGTGGAGAACATTTTGAGGAAACCAAACGACTAGAAATAAACAAAAAATAGAAAAAAAGATTTCATATGCCATTTAGTGAAAAGTAGCAATGTTTCATGTCGTCGTGACAATTCAGGAATAAGACCAAAAACAATATCCTGTGCATATCATCTGCGAGTGGAAGCGAATGAAAACAATGTCATTAGAGTGTGCCAAAAATTTTTTTGCACGACTTTGGACATAAGCAAGAAAACTGTTCAGTTTGTTGTAAAAAATAAAAATGAGATTGGTCTTTTCATACCACCAAATTCAAAAAAAGGAAAAACTCCAGCCAATAAGACTTCAGAAATGCGAACCAATGCAGTTCGAGAGCACATCATAAGCTTTCCTCAGGTCGAATCTCACTACTGTCAGGCTTCATCAAAGGCAAAATACCTTAGTCCTGAACTAAGTATTGAGGATTTTTATAGACTATACAAAGATGATTATTGCACAACAAAAAATATCACAGATCCAGTTTCTATCGGTGTATATCGAAAAATATTTGTTACTGATTTTAATATAAAAATTTTTATTCCCAAAAAAGACCAATGCTCAATTTGCAATGCTTTTCGAAATGCCAGTGGTGATGATAAAGAAACGCTACGACCAAATTATGACAGTCATAAATTTCGTGAAAAGGAACTATGGACGAAAAAAATTCTGATAAGACTGCATCTGCTGCTGATAAGTCCATTCGTTCTATAACTTTTGACCTCGAAGCAGTGTTACCACTTCCATTTGCAGGTGATGCACAAATTTTCTATATGCGGAAACTTGCCGTTTATAATTTTACTATTTATGAAACGTCGACCAAAAAAGGAATTTGTTACCTATGGGACGAAAGTGAAGGTAAACGAGGAGCCAATGAAATAAATACAGTTCTGTTAGATTATATGAAGTCTCTTCCAGTTTCTGTGAAGAGGGTGACTTCTTTTAGTGATACGTGCTCTGGACATAGAAACCAATTTATTGTTGCGACAATGATGTACATTGTTCAAACAACTCACCTGGAATGCATCGATATGAAGTATATGGAGTCGGGTCATTCTTATTTAGAAGTTGACTCTATGCACAGTACTATTGAACGCAGTAAGAGCCATCAAAAAATTTACACTACACGAGAATACGAAGTTCTGATTGCTGCAGCGCGCAAGAATCCGTGTCCATATCTTGTTAAACCACTGCAACACACCGATTTTTTTGACTCAAAACAACTTTGCGGTAAAATTGTGAAAAATTGTACAAAAAATATTAAAGGTGAAACCGTCAACTGGTTGAATATTAAGTGGGCAAGGCTTGAAAAGTCAAGACCGTTCATTATGCAGTACAAATATAGCATTACATCGCCTAATTTTATGGAAATAAATGTACAGTCTGGAAGAGGACGACGATCCAACATCGAAGGATTAGAGCCTCAGCCATTGTATCCTACTCGCCTGCCTATTTCAGATGCGGAAAAAAAAGATCTCATGCGCATGGTGAAATCGCGTGTTATTCCACCAGATTATGCCCAATGGTATAACAACCTACCGTCTGCAGTAGCCATGAGAGACAGTTTACCAGAACCAACTGCTGATGAGTCAGAAATTGATGAATCGGACTATGAAGACAACTAGAACTAAGACTTAGTTTTCTGTCAGTCATTTTTTTCAGTATTACTATTATTATTCTGTTACATAATTTTGCTATTAAAACAATTTTTGTTCTTAACTCGGGCTATGAAGATAACTAGAACTAAGACTTTGTTTTTTGTCAGTCATTTTTTTCAGTATTACTATAATAATTATTCTGTTATATAATTTTGCTATTATAACAATTTTCTGATTTTTCTGCTAATTAAGATTAAGATTTCACTTAGAATTTAATAATATTGATTACAAAAACATTGTTTACAAATTTTTAGATTCTGTTCATTATGATTCATTATGTTTATAAATTTCAAAAATTCCATTCAACTCGCAATTAATTTAGGCAAAGGTTCTATCTCCATGATGACTTTTATAATTTGTGCCATTCTCTCTTCAATGTTAATAATTTCAAAAAAGTTGAATTATTCCTATCATGTTTGATAGTTCTAATTGATCAAAAAACATTAACACTAACAAAAAATGAAATTGCTGATTTATGCTTAATGCTCAAACTTTGTTTTTGTTCTCCTGCAAAACTACCCAAAATGGAGATAGAACCTCTGCCCTCTAAGGCGACGAAATATTGTTTTTTTAATAACGTTGAAGGATGTTTGAAATGTTTTAGAATGCTTGAAATGGCTCAACCAATAAATTAAAAATTTAATTTTCATTTTCCTGTCAACAAAGCTGTTGTTTGTTATGCTTGAAAAGTGATTTTGTTGGTTTAGTTTTGTCAAAACACTTTAAGAAAAACGTTTTTACTTTCTTGTGACTTATTTATCAATCAATGTATTTTGGAAGACGATATTACATCCACGGTCATTTACAAATAGTTATAAAACTAATATTAAGTAAATACCTTTAAGTTGATATAAAAAAATATTTTTTAACACAAATAATAATAAAAATGATGAACAATGAATTAATAATAATGATAACACAATAATCATAAAAAATAATATATTGAGTATAATATTTATAAATTTACACTAAATAAAAACAATTAACTAAATAAACAAAAAGAATTAAATAGTTTTACATACTTAACATATATAAAAAGTAAAATAAAGAATAAGTACATCCGAGGAGATTTTTTAGATACAAAAAATTATAATAAACAACAACAACAAAAAAAAACAAGTGTCGAATCTGAGCGAGCCTTTTCTGCCGCTGGATTATTTGTGACAAAAATTCGATCCAGAATGAATGACGACTTACTTGATACACTTTGTTTTCTCAAAGGCTCATTTTTTATCCAAAAATAAATCTCAAAACTAACATTAATGTGTTTTATTTACTTATTTACTTTATGGTTTTCTGTTTATGCCTTTTTATTTTTTACCGATTTTACCGGTAAATTTTGATTTTTTTACCGTTTTACCGGTAAATTTAAAAGTCGGTAAAAGCTCAACCCTAGGTTCTTGTATAAAATCTACCGTATTTTTTACACATTTAAATTTTTTTTTATTACAAAAACACTGGGGAAAATAGAGACAATTTGGTCTGTATTGTTTTCTTTCCCAGCTGCGCACAATGGCTCAAAATCCTCTAAACATTAGATAGCATACTATTATTACTTTTTTATTATTATAGTTAACATTATTATACTATTTTAATGCATTTTTTATTAATAGTGTTTATTATTATTATGTTATTTTTTAATATTTATTAATATCTTGACAATAACATGCTTCCATCATATTTCAGATAACCACAGATACTTAACAAGACATTCCATTAACAATTTTAACGTTCCGTCAACAACACTTAAAAATTGGACTTCATTTCACTAACACCCCAAATTGATGTCATGGATTCCTTCAACAATGAATCAGGAGATGAATTTAATCCTACTAACATGACATGAGCTGTATTTACCCAACAACCATATTTTTTAACTTTAAACATATTATTAACATTTATAGGACCACTTAATAAATAACCTAGTTTAGATCTAATGGCAATGGATCAAAATGATTTCCCCTAATAATAGAATTTTCAATAAATAACCAATAATAATCTGCCCCAATCAAGACATCAATTCTCAAGTTACCGTTTTGCAAATTACTATCAGCAAGTCTTAAATTATGTAAGTGTTTATACTTTTCTTGAGCAAGGTTTATATATTGACCGTTAATAGGTGCACAAATATCTTTTACGTAACAAATAATTTTTATAATCCTTCCAGATAAACATTTGACTTTTAGCTCAACTTTTTCCAATCTTTCTTAAGTGTAATTATTATTGAATGTCTTGATGTTAATGTTCTTTTTACCAATAGATTCAAGTTTTAATTTACGACATAAATCAGGCGATATGTAGCTAAGTTGAGAACAATTGTCAAAGAGTATCCTACAATTACGTAATTTGTTATTTCTGTCAAATACATCAGTGGAAGCAGATTGTAGTAAGATAGACTGATTATCATTACCTGAAATTGCAGTTAGTTCACCTTTATTTTGCAGTTCATTATGTTGTTGTTCTAGACAAAGTGCTACGTGATGGTGATTACCACATTTAAAACATCTAATACGTGATCGACAGTTTTTTGATACATGTCCACTTCCCAAACATTTGAAGCAAAGGTGTTTATCACTAATGATACTTTTTCTATTTTGAATGTTTGTTATTGACTTACAATATTGAGATCTATGTGGCTTATCACAAAAAATACATTTGACAAATTGTTGAAGATTAGTTGGACTATTACGATCGAAATATGATTTTTCTTTAATTTTATTATTAAATTTATATTGAGGGTTTCTATTATGATTCGGTTCTTTATAGTTATTATTACTGGTAAAAAATGTCTCAGCTGTGTAACTTATGTCCCCATTATTTAAATTTAACGACACTTGTTCTCTGGCACGAGTTTTTAAAATATTAATGACTGTCATGACATCCCATGTACTGTTGTTATCAATTTGTCTATTTATAATTAAGTTAAGTTCGTCTGGTATTTTCTGTAATATGATTGGTATAAGGAGTGGTCCGTACATTTCACTGGTAATTTTTAGGTTCTCGAGGCTCCTTATTTGAATTTTAATATTATCTAATAAATATCTTAACCTGTCTATTTTGTTTAAATTGTGCACTCTTTCTAATGATAAAAGTTTTTTCATGTGGGAAGATATCATGTTTTGTTTATTGTCATAACGTTCTTTAAAAATGTCCAAGGCTATTTTGTAGTTTTCGTTAGAAAGACTAAGACCTGATATGGATGATAAGGCTGGACCTCATAATAAATTCCTAAGATATGTCATCTTCTGGATTCCCGACAGATCATTGTTTGCATTAATGGCACAATCAAAGTTTTTTATAAAGGATGTCCATTTCCCAGGTTCACCATCAAAATTTTCTAATTTTAAAACAGGTAATTTTACTTGCTGTCTTGTTTTTGAAGCTGCTAAGGGTGCTATTATAGTCAGTTTTAAAGATCAAACTTTTTAAGTTGTTTATTAATTTTAGATATTTCGTTTTTAAATGTAAGATTAAATTTTGTAGAAGATTCTAGTTCATTCTTTAACTCATCCTCGTCTTCAATTAGTAAAGATATCTCTTCATCCAATTGGATGACTTTATTATATTTTTCGTTTAATGTATCTTTTAAGTCACTTAAGTTCTGAAACTGGTTTTCGTCGTCAGTTTGTTCAATCAACTCTAACGATTTTTGGAATGATTTGTGTAAAAGTTTAATGTTAACGGTTCTATTGCTACGTTTAGCTTGAATACTTGACATTTTGTAAAAAATAAAACTTACAGATATCTATTTTCAAAACGGCAACTGTCCTAAATCCCTCCTGATTGGGTAATAAATCACTCAAGGTGATAAATTTTGACTTAAATCTAAATGGTTTTTAACGTAATAACCTAGTAAATGTTCAAAATAATGATAAGATAAAAATGCTCACTTAATGTTACATATATTTATCTTCAGTTATAATAATATACAAGATAGGGCAATATTGTGAAGAAGAAGCGTGTCAAGAAGAAGCGTGCTCAAGCTTTACAACACACAAGAAGAAGCGTGCTCAAGCTTTACAACACACAAGAAGAAGCGTGCTCAAGCTTTACAACACACAAGAAGAAGCGTGCTCAAGCTTTACAACACACAAGAAGAAGCGTGCTCAAGCTTTACAACACACAAGAAGAAGCGTGCTCAAGCTTTACAAAGTAATAATAATAATAATAATAATAATAATAATAATAATAAATAAACAACAAAGAGCGGTAACATATCCGCCAATACAGTTCAACACAACAAGAAGCCATTGTCCGCGCAAGTGAGCGCGACAAGGTGATAAGATGAATTGTCTTCTGCTTGCTCCTGTCAGAATTTAAAGAATATAGTTTATATTTTAAAAGTACATTGTAAAATTATGCGTTCATTGATAAATTATATATATATGTATACATCTGAAAATATTATTATTCTTTTTAACTCATTTTTAAGTTTTTTTGTTTGTTTGTTGTTTACAAGGTATCTGCTTTAAATCGTGTTTCTTCTCAAAAATATAATATCTTTACTATATTGTAAACAGTAATTTTTGTGTAAAATATGTTATGATAAATTAAGATATGATAGATTGATTTCAAAACATTAACAATATAACAGTAATGAAACCAATTGAATCCCCATTCTTATTCACTTTTTTTTCTTTTTTTTTTGACTCACATTTCACTTCTTTTTTCTTTTTTTTCACTCACTTTTTTTCATTCACATTTTCTTTTTTTGTCCAATATATTTCTTTAACTTTATAAATAGCATATCTTTGCTTCTTGTTGACCTAGGATTATAAATGTTTTATCAAAATTTGTCATTTTATTATTGTTACATAATCTTATTGGTTTGGTTTATAAAATAGAAGTATAGTAACATTTGAGTAGCATTTTTTATGAGGATATCTAGTCAAGAATGTATTTCAGTACTTTTTTTGTAATTTATATCTAGTTTATACCTAGCTTTTTTGTAAATTGTATCTAGTTGTTATTTTTATAAATGGTATTTATTATTAAAATATGTTGATATTCATTTGATGGTTTTATTTTGATAGTTTATACAAAATTTAATACTTTATATACTATCGAAAAAAAGAAAATACTTTTGACTGCTCTTGGAGTGTTATGAAATGATATATATTATTAATATTATATTAAATGATAGTTTTTTTTTTGTACAGTAATTACTTTTTTAAAATTTTATTTACAGCAGGATTATGAAATAAACAAAATAAGCTTAGAAGTACTGCGTTTCAATGAATTTGAATCAAGACCGAACACGATAATGTCAGGTTTTAAAGTGGATTGGAGGAAGACGTAGCGGGAGGAGAGTTTAATGGTGAACAAGAATCAGTCCCAAATGCAGTTTACTGAATTCAGAGTTAATTTAAGTGATATAGAATTGTTTGAGTGTATGTAGCGTTGTTATTACAATTATGTAACAAAATGGTCCTTTCAAAACAATTTAAGACTAGGCAAATGATGGATTGTCCTATATTTGAAAGTTTTAATGATTTAAGTGCAGTAGTGTTGTCAACATATAAAGATGAAAACTTTCTCATAAGACATAACCTCAAACCAGATACATCATCAAAGGAGCCAACTGTAAGTGAAGTATCTGATATTTTAGCTCAGAAAATTGAAAATACATGGTTAAAAGCTTCTATTCCTGTAGTTTCGAATATCCGAATATTACATATGATAAAAGCGTATCATGAAAAGTATAGAAATTTGTTAAGATCTATGAGCAGAAAAGGATCGGAAAAACATACCTCCAACCTTCTTACATTTAAAGAACATGCTAAATGCATGTTTGATATTGATGCCTGTAAATGTTTAGACTCTCAACAATGTTTTTTTTGTTTTTTTTGTTAATTCACCTCCCCAAGGCCACTACAGACGAGGAGGCTACTTAATTGTTGTTATAACCCTCTCTCAACTCTATAACTCCGAAACACAAACCTTGACGAACAAGGCCGCTGCGCGGAGAGACAAGTTGAGCGCGGTACTACCAGGGACGTAGTGGGGATCGAACTTGGAACCTCTCGCTTAGGAAGCGAGCGCTCTACCACTACACCACTACCGCATCTAGTTGTACAAAAGAAAGGAAAGTCCTTTTCTAGAGCAGGAGTTTTTAAATGATCAACTATCGTCCAGAAAAATGGTTATGAGTAACGTTGATAGAGCTACAACAAACGCTTTGTAATTGAAAGATGTCAGAAAACGTAAAAAATGCAGAGAAAATGTAAATTTATTCAAGAAGTTCAATAAATACCACAATTTTATCAACGTTTACTGATAGTGAAGATAGCATTGAAGAACAAGAGAAAGGAACAGAAAACTTCACTGTTAGTGACGAAGAACAAGAAGAGAGAAATTTAGCAGGTTCTTCACCATTACAAGATACAAAATTACTCAAATGCGCATTAAACTGCCATCAGTTGCCTCCATCTGTGATTGCACAGGAATGCCCGATAGAGCTGCTGCAGCAATTGTAAGCGCTGCATTGCAGGACTTGGATTTAATAAATAAAGATGACAAAAGTAAAGTAATTGACCGAATGAAAATTAGACGAGCAAGGTCAAAGAACCAGGGAAAATGCATTCAAGACATTTAGGACCTGATTACCTAAAATAGAGGATTGTATTTTGATGGAAGAAATGATAAAACAATTATTTAAGAAAAAAAGGAAGCTAAGATTTACAAAATGATTAGTACAGAAGCGTACATTTTGCTTATAGAAGAACCAAACTCAAAGTTTTTAGGCCTCGTAACACCATTATCTGGTACTGATAAAAACATTGCAGAGAGTATAATTGAGTTTTTACAAGATCACGAACGTGACAAACAACTCGTCGCTTTTATCGTGATTAGATGTGATGGAACCGTTGTTAATACTGGAGTCAATAATGGTGTGATTTCGTTGTTGGAAAACAAAAGGTTATTTAACTTATTCCATTGTAATGAACTGCCTTTACGCCACCTATTTTATATTTTATGCTTTAGATGAAAAAAGTATGGGTTCCAATGAGTTTACGGGGAAATTAGGTAAGAAACTGCGAAACTTTCATAAGTGGCATGTAATTTCCTTTTTACCAATTAAAAATAACCTTACTTGTTAGAAAATGTAAGTGGTTTAAGTACAAATCAGAAGTACTTAATGGAAATGTGTATTGCTGTATCTAGTGTAAACTATTGTTTAGACTTATCATTGAAACCCCTGGAAAACTATCTAACTCTGTATGCCTTATATTAACAAATCAAATACTTTGATTGTATGTTGCAACTGAAAATCCTACTAACAATCATGAAATTCTGGCTGACTTTATTGTAAAAGTTTATGCACCTGTCTGGTTTAACATTAAGTTGAAACCTTCATGTTCGAATGGTTCTAAACATCTCTATTGAATGGTTCTCATCTCTATTATATAATCTGATTGGTTCTCATCAATATTATATAATCTATATTTCTCCCATAGTGGGACAAAATCGAGTTTTTTGTGCTAAAATTATTTTCGTAGTTTTTTTTAATTAGAATATCTATATTTACATATAAAATGCATAAATAAAGTAATAAACATGTAATTATATAATATAAAAAAAAAATATTAAAAAAATTAATTATTTTGGTGAAAAATACGAAATATTTTTAATGGACAAGACAACTTTTATCAGTGTAAACATTAAAAATATTACTTTTCGATGCATGTATTTGTCATAAAATAACTTTTTTAGATTTATATTTACAAAACTTATATATTATAACAGTAATGAAAGATTTTGTAGGTATTCTTTGTGTACAAAACATCTTTTTTACATGTTCAGTATTTCTCATCAACTGACCATTAACCGAAGACCAACCTTTTGTTATAACTTTTTTTATTGCAAAAAGTTGCAAAATATTTATGTTGCATGGCTATTTACATACATTTAACATGAGGTTTATGTCAAATGTTTGGAGGATATTGGAGGATAGTTTATCTGATACCTAATAGTAAAGGTTAGTAATATATTGTTTATCAGGTACATTCTTAGCGGAAACAACACATTTAACAACAAGAAGATATTTATTTTCCTCAAAATTTTCAATCATATAATTACAATGATATAATAATAATAATAATAATAAGAAGAAGAAGAATTTTGATAATGATAATAAGAATAAGAGTATTATAATTAATAAAATCAAACATCATTACTATATATATATATATATATATATATATATATATATATATATATATATATATATATATATATATATATATATAATTGTTTGACAAGGAAGGTGTCACACATGCAGAAGGAGTCAAAATTTTTGACAAGGAAGGTGTCACACATGCAGAAAGATCAAAGGAGTGACACCAAATAATTACATTAATAATATAAATCTAAAAAATAATAATAACTATTTTCATTAATAGAGCAAAGTAACAGCAAAAATAAAAGTATTTATATAACAACTATAATAATAATAGTAATAATAAAAATAGCAGTAATAGAAGTAATAAATAATAACAAAAACAATTGAAGTTTCAATAAAAATAGTAAGAAGAAACAAAAAAATAAGAAAATCAAAAGAAGCTAAGTTAAAATAAAATATTTTTTAAATTTGTTAAAAATATTTTGTTTTAAATAAAGGAATAAAAATTATTTTGAAGTTTTACATCAAAAAAATTCACAATTTTTGAATTTATGCTGATTTCAATTTGAAAGCCAATATTTTAAAAAAATTTTATAATATTTTTTTTAATTATATAGAGCTGTGGAGCAGATTTTTATGCATTATTATATTATAACCGTCATCGAGATAAAGAACTATCCTAATTCATTAATATTGATTGTTTTACTTGATAAATCCAAAACAAAAAGTCGAACAAATTCACAAATTTCAAAGCAGTGATGTATTTTTTTTCTATTCCATTTTTTCTTATTAAATTAAAGTTTTTCTCCAATACAAGAATTGTATCTTTTGGAATAATTTCGGCGCAACCGCGGCGCAATGGTTAGATTTCTGGCTCAGAACCAAGAGGTTTGAGGTTGACGTCAGCTCTAGCCCATTAAACGACATTTGTAAGGAAGGAAACGTGAACTTCCTAGTTAAATGCTCTTCCGCAGTGCACTGTGATAGACCCTAAGGATTTCTGGGAGCACCTTAATAACCACATAAAAAAGAAAAAAACTGTATGGATTTTTGTAAACTCAATCACGGCGTTAATTTTTGTTCAAAAATCTACCTATCGCCAGTTTGCGCGTGTTTTCACACTTACAGCACTGATCTCAATAATAACTGGATAGCTCATCTCTAATATCAAAATTGACGCCAAAACCGCCATGTTGGAAAAAAGCTGAACGGAATTTGAAAATACAGATTGAAGATGTGTTTATGTTGTGCTTTCTACTTCGTTTATATCTACTCAACCAAGTTACATATTTCAATGATATTATTATATCTAAAATGTTTTAAAGTGTAAAAAGGGAAGAAAAAAAATACGAAAAACATAAGCGTTACAAAAAGTTGCCCTATAAAGAACAGACTATTTGATAATATTTGTATTTGCTTTTTTGATACTCAAAATAAAACTTTGCTGAAAGTCAATTTCATATTTACTCCGGTTACTATTGGATGTTTATTGTTACAATTTTATGCAATCTTACTTTTTAATAGGAGTTAAATAGTAACTTTACAAGTAATTTTACATGACAAAAAAATATTGAATCAAACATTTATGTATATATATATATATATATATATATATATATATACATAAATTTTTTGTCATGCAAAATTACTTGTAAAGTTATATATATATATATATATATATATATATATATATATATATATATATATATATATATATATATATATATATATATATATATATATATATATTAGGTACGCGGAAATCGCGATTTAAAGAACCGATTTTTATGCTTAAATTTTGGTTCTCGTTTTTTTAACTCATTTTTTAGGCAGCGTGGGGCAGACGTATTTTTGTAGAGTTTATTTTTAGAAACATATATACACATAGATACTTTTTTGAAAGAAGAAGAGCTAATCTTGATATTTTCAAGACTTTTATGTATGGTTACTAAACTTTTTTATAGATTATTTTGCTCCTGAATATTTGGTTGATGTTCACACATAAAATTGTAGTCGAAGAATTGTCGATCCCCCTTTTTTTATTATTGAAATAGTTTTCTACAGGCATTTCCTATTCACTTGCCAAATTTCAACGAAAAAAAAACCAGCAAATAGTTTAATTTGTGTTAGATAAAGTTTACCACTTTTTTTAGGTAGCCCGAGGCAAACGTTATTTTGTGATGATTGTTATTAGAAACATATATGAACCTAGACTATTTTTAAAAGACGAAAGGTTAATCTTGATTTTTTTATGACTATAATGTATGGTTAGCATACTTTTTTATGGATTATTTTTTCAAAAATTTTGCATGAAAATTTGGTTGATGTTCACACATGAAATTGTAGTCGTAGAAATGTCGATCCCCTTTTTTTATTATTAAAATAATTTTCTACATGCATTTCCTATTTACATGCCAATTTTCAACGAAAAATAAATACCAGCAAATAGTTTAATTAATGTAGAACTTTTGGAACCTATTTTCGTTTTTTTGTTGTTGTTGTTTTTTTCGGTAAGCGAAATACGGGGGCGGAAAAGGGGGGGGCGACTCTAAAAAAAATTATTTCAATTTTTTATTATGTTGATTTTTATTATTAGTTTTAAATTAAAATGCAAAACATTAACAAAAGTGTCCTCGATTCTCTAACAGATAGTAAGTTAATTTCTTTTATTTCATAATAATATTATAATTAACTTATATTTGAAACAATATATAATGATAAATATAAAAACTTATTGTTTTTTTTATGTTACATATATTATAGTTATAATTTACATAAATTAAGTTATATATATTATATGATTTAAAAATAGATCCATATTTCAGATTAAAACTGTTACCTTTTAATTAATTGTTTACTGTTAGTAATACTATGCTGCATTTTTGTCAACTGATACTAATAGTATCAGTTGACAAAAATTATTAAGACACCATATATAAATAAGTATACACATCACATTATTTCATTAGACTAATGAAGTAATGTGATGTGTATACTTAATGATTAGTTTATTCTCAACAAAAAACCTGCTAATATTTTAAAAATATAATGAATAATAATATTATCGTCTTTTATTATTTTCTGATTGTATACTTTATCATCTGTGGATAATTGTTTTAGTAATTATAAAAGCATACCTAATGTTTATTTCTTGTTTAGATCCTACACGACTTTTTGTGGGTTTTTTACGATTTCGTAAGTATAAATCTCATAAATTTTAGGTTTATTTATAAACGAAACAAGTCAATCGTTAAATACAAAAAGAAAATAGTATATAATAAGTATGCTTATTGTAATACATATACACAATAAGTATATTTTATTGTACTTATTAACATTTACTTAAGTAAATGCTAATAAACAATAATAATATTTGCCTTTATTTAAAAATACTTATAAAGAATTAAGTTAGCGTTTTTGAGTTGTTGTATATTATCTTTATCTTTGTTTATTTTTGACTTAACTTTTTAACCATTCTTAATCTTAGGTTATTATTTATAAAAAAAAATTTTTTATATTTTATTTGTTATTTTTTAATTGTTACTTTTAATTTTGTTTGTATAGTTGTTGCACCTTAAGCAGAACTGATCAGATGATTGATACTTTTGTAACTTACTGTTGACAATTTAAAAGTATTTTATGTCATTGTACAGTTTCTTTGTTATTTTTAGTTGAATCTACATATCCTAATACTGGTAAGTTTGTATAACATTTATATAATTAGTAAGTACATTGTAATCTGTGAATAAATTTCAAAGATTAGCAATTTATAAGTCATCAATTACAGTATTTATTTTTTATTACAACTTTTTAACTTTAGTTCCATCTTCATCTGCAACGCATGGTAAGTTTAACAATTATTACCTTTTAATATGTGTATATATTTTTATCAATTAAAACATGTATTCTTTATTGCAACTTGTTAACTTTAGTTCTATCTTCGTCTGCAATGCATGGTAAGTTTAACAATTACTACCTTTTAATATGTGTATATATTTTTATCAATTAAAACATGTATTTTTTATTGCAACTTGTTAACTTTAGTTCAGTCTTCGTCTGCAACGCATGGTAAGTTTAACAATTATTACCTTTTAACATTAGTATAAATTTTTAATGATTGAAACATGTATTTTTTATTGCAACTTTTTAACTTTAGCTCCATCTTCGACTGTAACGAGTGGTAAGTTTAAAATATATTTTTATTGTATAGTATAAAATCTTGTTCATATATGTAGGTATTTCTTATCAATTGCAATATTTATTTTTTATTGCACTTTTTTTAACCTTAGTTCCATCTTCAGTGGCTGCTACAACTGGTAAGTTTAAAAACTTTTACTTTTCAATATGTTTATGCATTTCTTATCAATTGCAGATTTTAATCACAACCTTTTTTACCTTTAGTTCAATGTGCTCTGCCTTCTGCTGGTAAATTTATGATTTAGAAATGTTTCTGAGTGATTATTGAATTCATAATATTTCTATTTACTATTTACTTTCAGTACTAATCTATTTACGGTTCGTTTTCATTTAGAGCTTACATATGGTGCCTATCTTCGGTATTGATCCCAGCATCCTGGATCTACTAGCAATAGATCCTTTTTGCGATGGATTCAGTTAGGAGGACAAGATAGTGAACCATTTACCTGGGCCTATCATCCTCCTAAGAAGAGTGCTGGGAGCTCCAGCAGAAGGCGAAACCGTAGAGGTCGTGGCAGCGGAAGAGGACTAGGCAGAGGAAGTGGGCATGGCAGTGACCACATTCAAAATGGTGGAAGTTTTGTTGTTTATGGTGGGATCAACCATTACTGATAAGTGCCACCATTCTTGTTTTTGTTTAAAATAAAAAATCAGCATTTTTGTTTTCCATTTTATCCCAATTTTTAACATTTGAATTGTTTATTTTAAAAATTTTACCCAAAATAATACAAAAACAAAACAATAACAAACATTGACAATTGTAACAGTTCCAACGAAATATATTTCAATCTTTTAAAAGTTTTGTATAAAAAGTAGTAAAGTTTAACATTAGATAGTTTTTTATTTTTAAATACAATTACATTTTTTTGAAGATTATATAGCCCATATTAAATGCAATGTTAAATTTATGTGTAATATTTCAAATGTCTATAAATATGAAGTGTCTTTTGCATACTTATCTACTATTGTTGTTTTTGTTTATTTAATCTTTTTAATTTGTTTGACTTAAGTAACAGTTATTTGATCTTAAACTAGTTTGGCTTATTTTTAAAGTTCCTAAAAATTATATTGGCATTATTGAGGTTGAAATACTATTTTATGGTAACCATTACTTGTTTGTAGGTATGTATGAGTTTTTTTAATTTAAAAAAATTTAAATAAAACTATAATATATTAACTCATTTTATATACTTTTAAAGGAATTATGGCACCAAAAAACAGTGGAGGTGTCCGTAAACACACCTCCACTGTTTTTTGCCGTCAAAAAAAATTTAGATGTAAACTTCACTTTGCATGGTGAAATGCATACACACTGTAAAAACGGACATGTAATCTCTTTATTTACCAATAACGGTGAGTCAATTGTTAATACTCTTACACAAGTAAATCAGTTATTTTGCTGTAAAACTAGTAAACATAAACTCTATAATGTTATAAACTTTGCAAAAAAATGGACTACAAATTATGTAAGGGATAGTTCAAAATTTATTGTATCTTGTAATCAGCCCTTTGACCATGCAACAACCGTGTCAATGATGGCAGCAATGCAAAATAATCAGAGTAGTTCCATGATGACTGTTTCAGGGTCTTCGTTTCTGTCCAATGAAGATATTGCTATTCTACCCCTAGTTATTGGTGAACCTTTTTTGCCTGTAAGTTCCATAGCTAATGTGGCTAGAAAGCATGCATCTAGAGAAGAACAAATCCCGAAGAATGCAAAACTCATCCATAGGTTATCATGTTTATTTTCTCGGTTAGCTAACACAACCAGAGAACACAGGATAAAAATAGCAAAAGTTCAATTGAAATATAATAGCATACCGTATAAGTTTAAAATATTAATAAAAATATAAAAAGAAAAGAAGATATTATT
Organism: Hydra vulgaris; assembly: GCF_038396675.1. Lineage (NCBI taxonomy): Eukaryota > Metazoa > Cnidaria > Hydrozoa > Anthoathecata > Hydridae > Hydra > Hydra vulgaris. Next base: position 30,183,930 of record NC_088924.1, on the reverse strand, counting down.
AATGCTTTGAGGGCAGAAGTTCGAGCACTAAAAAAGAAAATAAAAACATATCATTACAGTAGGTTAATTCGCAATCTTAAAGCGAAAACAAAGGCATTGCAAGTCAAAGAAAAACAAAACTTAATGCAAATAAAAGTAAAACATAATACTGTTGGTATAGCAAATAAAATGCTTATTGCGCAAATAGAAAATGACATATTCTAGATAAAAGAGGGGAAAGTTCCAAATGTTAATATGTCAGAAGATAATAAGAGTTACCCTTTAAAAATGAGGATGATCATTTATGGCATGTTATTAGCTAATGTTCCAACAGGTAATATTGGATTTTTAATTTCAAAAACTGGCCAATACTTGGGTGTTAACATTACAGATATTCCTTATCGTTCCACTATTGAACAAATGGCTCGTAAGCTTGGCAGTATAGCAGAACTTCAAGCAGCAGAATGGGCTATGAGTAACTCTTATCTTACTCTTGGGTTTGATGCAACAACACAAGAAGGTGTTCATATCAACACCGTTCATCTAACATCTAAAAACAACTGTCAGGTCATTGCTCTGGATCAGTTACCAGGCGGAACAGCTGTTGATTAGGAAAACCATATAGGTGGTGCAGTGGATCATTTAGCTTTAGTTTATTCAAGTTTTCACTCGCTTCCCTTTAATGAATGTCGTAGTACAATCATATCAAATATATCCAACACAATGTCTGACAGAGTAGCGGTTAACCATCTTACCATTTCCAAAATTTGTAATACCTGGGGGGAAGATTTTAAATTAGCTAAATTGTCATTTGCACCCTTCTATACACATTTGCCATTTCATGTCGCGAAGTCTTGAAATCTCTAGAAGTTGAGCGTTGCAAATTGTTTAGATCTGATTGTATGGCAGTCAAAATTGTGTTAGCAAGAACAAGTTGAGGTTTAAAGATGGCAAAGGTGATCCACAAGGTTTTGGTAATTTTTAAGATAATAACGAACTAACACGAGGTATTATTCCGCGGTATCGTGGAAACCGTCTGCACATTCTTTTTCATACTTGTTTCATTTTTATGAAGCACTATACTGCTTTTCTACTTTATCTGACCACGGGAACAATAAAATGTTTCAGTTTGCTACCAATTTTGCGAGAAGCATTTTGTAATGCAACTGCTATAAAAAAATGGGAGTGCTGGCACTATTTAGTTAACTTCTCAGTGGACCATGGATGACTAAGTTTTATGTATCAGCTGATGATGCAAGTTTTGATCATGTCACTGGTATCCAGGTAGTAAAAGATGTTCTAAAAGAAATTACTAATTGCAAATCTAATCCAGCTACACTATTTTGTAGAAAGATGGATTTTTTTGGAACAACCCTTGCCCCAAATATTTTACAATCTGTTACAACTTTATGCCCCATTAATGAACAACTTGTAAAAATGACTTCTGCTTGTCTGCAGTGGAAGAAGTTTTGATTCGTTGCAGTGGAAGAAGTTTTGATTCGTTAATATAAGAGATATTTCTCCCTTTCTATTACAGCGGCACTAAAAAAGGAGACAGCTAGTGCAAGGCTTCACAATATAGATAGCGAAGAATTAATTGGTATGTTTAGTGATGCCAAAGGACGATGCCCTAATGCAACAATTTGTTATATATCTAGCAAATTAAGATCTAAAAAAAATCGAACGATTGATTATCTTGATAATCTGGAGGAGTTGTCTAGAGAAAAGGTAGTTAGATAGTCCATTTACATGGTACATAAAAAAAGAATAAGAACTCGACTACTGCATAATGAAATTCGAGCAGAGATTACTGGTAGACTCGAGTGTAAACGCCAAAAAATGGACGAAAAACAAAAAAGAAAGTTAGAGCGTGAGCTGTGTGTTTTAACTACCAGTGAAATAGTGCATTTATATAAACACTTATCTGCAAAGCAACTTGAGAATTTAGATGATGTTATGTCAGAGAGAATCGTTGGCAGAAAACTTGGTCACGAGTGGTATGATGCTGACTACTCCAAATCTGTCATTTATGATGGTAGAGTAGAAAAGGTTCACAAGAGATTACAAGACAGAATATACACTATTTCTTACTGGAAACAAGATGAGACAGATATTGAAGCTGTTGAATATAAGATGAAAAAAATACAGCTTGCTGCTGATGTTATAACAGGAGAGTTAATATTTTCTTAATATGAATATCAAAATAATTTAAATTCATCAATTGCAATATAGCAAGTTTTGTACCTTGCAAAAGGGGTATCGCAAGATTTTTTAGCCTACAAATATGGTACCGTAAGTTATGTAGCTTGCAAAAGGAGTACCGCAAGTTTTTTACCTTGCAAAAGGAGTACCGCAAGTTTTTTACCTTGCAAATATGGTACCGTAAGTTATATAGCTTGCAAAAGGAGTACCGCAAGTTATGTAGCTTGCAAAAGGAGTACCGCAAGTTTTTTACCTTGCAAATATGGTACCGCAAGTTTTGTAGCTTGCAAATTATTTTTGATTGACGACTCTGGCTTACCTTCACGTGGTGTCTATTGTTAAAAATGATTTATTTAGTTTCATTATTGGAATTTTAAGTAACATCATTTACTAAAAGCCAAGACACAACATTACGTTTTGTATTTTAAAACTATTTAAAATACAAGTTTTAAAATTGTGATTATCTTTGGTGATTATCTTTTTTTTTAGGGTGGTTAATCCAGCCTGCATCTTATAATGTGGTAAAATGATTTCTCTCTTTTTAAATAAACACAGTTTCAAACAGTTTTTCTAGTTTCTTAAAAAAAAATAATTTAAGGTTAGAGTTTACACCCAAATTTTCCCCTTCCCTAGAAGGATGGGTGGGGTTGTTTGGGCGTGGCACATACTCCTCACCTAGTTAATGTAGTAAAATAATTTTGTAATCTATTTTCTTTCTTTTTTAAACAAACACACTTTAAAATTGTTTTTCAAATTTCTTTAAAAATTTTTTATCAGATTGGAGAGGGGTGACGGGTGTTAGGCGTGGCACCGCCCTACCGCCCTGCTAATGTGGTAAAATAATATTGCATTCCAGTTCTCTTTTTTTAAATAAATACAATTTAAATTTGTTTTAATTATTATATGAAAAAATCTCTTTTTAGGTTGGAGAAGTGTGGGTGTTGGGCGTAACGCCCCGCCCATAATGGTTATTTATACACCACTCATACATGCTGTAAAGTAAGAAAATATAATTTATACTTTTTAACACAAAAGATAATCAGTGTTTTATAATTTGAAATATTTATAAGAATGTAACATTTCATTAAGAGGGTGTTAGATCATAACGAAGACACCCATGATCAAAGATACACCTCTAATATTTGAAAGTGTAATTGAAGCACATTGTGACAATTTTGCTTGTATAAAGATAACAAATTCTATCTAAAAAACACTTTTTCATGTTAAAAACTTGTATTTTTTTAGGGTTACGATGGTGTTTTGGTACCCCCTCTGGCCTTCTAGATACGCCTTATATTTGTAGACTAGTAAAAACTTGTAGCCTACTCTTACATCTATCTTTTGATACCAAGTTATAGGCATTTGGATAAGATTTGACGAAGTTATAACAATTTCAGTGGAAAAAAAATAATTTTTGGAACCAGTTTCTTCAACAAATCCATATATCAATAATATGCTACTAAAAACGTAAATAACTTACTAAACTAAACATAACTTTTTTTCGAATTGTTCGTTTTTGATAATTTTTTCATCTTTAAAATACTGTATTGAAGGGCTTTCTAATGATATATAACATTCTAGCATATGCTCAATTTAAAAATTTCAGTCCACGTACCTATATATATATATATATATATATATATATATATATATATATATATATATATATATATATATATATATATATATATATATATATATATATATATATATATATATATATATATATATATATATATATATATATCCAAAAAAAATAGAAACTCTCAAATAACAATAATACAGAATATAAAAAAATATCATACAAAGATAATCATCAAAACTATGATATATAAATTCAAATGGATTGTTACTTTCATTGATTTTTGAATAAAACTAGTTATAATATAACTCCTGAAACTTTTGCAGATTCTAACTTTCCGAGCTGATGCAATCTTATTTTGCAGTAGCACTTAGCAAGTAACTTAACAAGAGTAAAGATATGATTTTTATAAATTGGGGTATCAAACATATGGTTATCTAAATCTCGAAACACTAAAGATAAGTTTATTGCTTCCAAAACAGAAATTACAATAGCATCAACTATACCGCATTTTATTCTTGGCAAGTTTCCAGAAAGTGTTGATAACATTCTAACAATATTTTGTTCAATCATTTTACACACTTTGATTACACTTATTGAAGGTTTGAAAAGACCACCTCTATTTTTAAAAGAAAGAAAGGTAGATTCATAACGATACTCAATTTAGCCAATAGCTTTACAGCATTGTATGCATACCAATTGCTTTTCAGCCATTTTGGCAACATAACCAGCAATATACGATATAGCAGATTTTTTATACTCTGATAATATATTTAGATTTGGTGCTTTTAAGTAATCGTGATCAGTAGTTTGTGTTGTTATATGAATCGGTAAATGTTAAAAGGGCGGAAGTCACATATTTTACAAAATTGACTTTTTTGCAAATTTGTATATTCAAAGGATAGCTCCTTCATTTTGTGTTAAAAAGGTGTCTGTCAAAAGTTTTCTCTAGCCTATACAGTGTCTAAAAGTTTTGGTTTTTTGTTAAAAGGGCTGAAGTCCGGACTTCAGCCCTTTTAACAAAAAACAAGAAACTTTGCGCTGAAAACAGCGGACCAAACGTAACTCACTTTGTTGTTTTGATAGTACAACAGCGTGGTAAATAAAGTTGATTTATTACGTTTGATCATTTTAATAGTGATTTAAATTGATTAACTGCTTTTTTAAATGGGTGATAGTGGTAGTGAGTCCGATCATACAAGTTATAAAAAAAAGATAAGAAACCCAGATGATTATAAAAGGAACAAGATTAAGAAATCTAGGCTTACTGGTGTGGCGTATGAAAACCACAGGGGACAAAAAGTTGATGCAAAGTCTATCGGAGATCCATGCAGGTAAGATAATACTCAATAATTCTTAATTTCATGACAAGTCTATGCCATATTTTATTTCAAATTTAATTTGTTTAAAATTTGGTCAGATTTAGGCTCTGCACTCTATAGTTGGCCTATAGACCTAGGTTGTTGATTGCTTGTTTAGGTTGTAAATATTTGTAGACCAAAGACAATAAAATGACATTTTTAGGGTAGTCAAAAATTACTAATCGTATTTTAACTAAACTCTATTTTATTTCCTAGACTAGGCTACCTATAATTTTTTTTGTAAAGTAAAATTACATCATGTTTTTTCTTCAGTTGTTCAAGAAAGTGTTTTGAATCTATTGGTAAAGACAATCTTAATGATGCATTTATAAACTTCTACAGCCAGTTCAATACAAAAGATGAGCAGGATTTATTTTTACATGGCTTGATTGACGTTACGGATATTTTGAGGAAGAGGCCTGGTTCAAGAGATAGCAAAGGAAATAGTCGTGATGCCAATGAAGATACTGTAAGAAAAAGAAAAAGTAACGGCGGAAACAAAAAGGAATTTAAGTACCATGTTTTGATCGGAGATGAACGAGTACAGGTATGTGTTGTGGCATTTTTATCAATATTTTCTGTGTCAGAAAAGAGGGTTCGAAGAGTAAGGGGTTTAAAAATGGATGGAAAAGCAGTTAAAGACTTGAGAGGAGTACATACGAGTTACATTACCAGTCATGATATACTAGCTAAGGTATTCACTCACATAGACTCCTTTCCAAAAAAACTGATCCACTATGGCGGAAAGGAAAGGTATTTTTTGAGTGAAGATTTGAACGTGAAATTAATGTATGAACTATTCATGAAAAAAAATGAAGGGGTAAAGTTCAGTTACACGTCCTATTATAACTACTACAATGAGCACTTTCATTTACGTTTCGGACAACATCAAGTAGACACATGTTGCATATGCGAAGAGTTAAAGCTAAAGATAAAATCACCTCACCTTAATGAAGTTGCTAAGCAAGCAGCAGTAACTGACTTGGCAGTACATAAAAGACGTGCAAAGAAATTTTACCAAGCCATAAAACAAGATGTACAGGACGCTAGGGAAAAAAAAAATGTAAATGTTTTGTCCCTAGCCATAGATTATATGCAAAACATTTCACTGCCCAAAATACCTGTGCAAGAGTTATTTTACCTAAGGCAGTTAACGGTTAGTGTGTTTTCTATTCATGATGTGAAGAGAAATGTTGCAACGCTCTACCTTTATCACGAGGGGCAGGCTAGAAAGTCTCTAAATGAAACTTGCTCCTTTCTTTTGCACTACCTGTCTACCTGTCCTCAGGAGTATGATGAACACAATTTTTATGCCGATAATTGTGGGGGGCAAAATAAAAACCATTGCTTTTCAAAACTTTTTATGGCGCTTACTGACAATAAGTGGATTAAAAAGGTCAATCAATTTTTCCCAACCAGAGGGCACAGCTTTTTGCCCTGTGACCGTGACTTTTCGATTATAAAAAGAGAGTTAAGAAGACATGACAGAGTGTACAGCATTCAAGAAATAAAAAAAATTATATTAAAATGTAGTAATCAAAGAAAGTTTTTAGTGGTTGATGTAGAGAGTTCATCTCTAGTTTACGATGTTAAAAGTTGGTGGCCAGTTCACTATAAAAAAAACGTTACCTCAATCGAAACAATAGGTAAACCCAGAAGCCAACAAACTCAGTTTGTAATAAGCAAATTTCACCATTTTCAATACGATTGTGACAACATAGGCCAATGTAAAGCCAGTGAAATTATCAATGGTATTGTCAAACATACTTTTATGATGAGAAAAAATACTCAAAGCAAAGTGAACTTGCCTGAACAGCTTCTTTACCCTAACGGAAAGGTTCCAATAAAATCTGCTAAATTGAATGACTTAAGAAAGTGTATTAAGTATATCCCACATGACCATATTGACTTTTATAATAAACTACTGCAATGGCCTAGAGCAGAAAGCAACGATGGAGAAGCAGAAGATGTTGGGGAAAATGATTAAGCATAGCTGATAAAATTTCTGTAATTGACCTTTTTTTCATTATAATTTTTGTTAAAATGTATAAAAAATTCATAAATATACACTTTGTAAAGATTTATTGCAGTTTGTGACATTATTTACTATAGACCAAAATTAAAATCTTAATAAAATAAGCAGTAATTATTTGTTAAATGTTAAAAGGGCTGAAGTCCACAGTGTTAATTGGTTTGTAGGTTCTTTAAAAATAAATATAAAAAAATATATGTTTGCTTTTAAGATAAAAAACATTATCCCCTTCAAAAAAAAAGTTGTTAATCCATTAACAAAAATTTACTGAGTAAGTAGTGCTGTTTTTTTTAGTTTCCCGAAAGTTTACATTGTTGGACTTCCGCCCTTTTAACATACACCGATTCATATTATCTAATAGATTACACTTTCTTATAATAGTTGCTATACTTAGAGTGCTTCTGCATCATCTAATAAATGAAGTATAATAACTGGGTCTCTAGTTTCACAGTTGCCAGTGCCGCCTGTGATGCTACTTCTGAGAAGTAATCTTTTGTATGCTGCTGTAAATTGCTGACAAGTTGGATTGTCATTAAATCCGCCAGATGAGCAAATTGCCGCAATAAAAAGCTCTAAATGATCCTGACTAAATTTATATGTTAAAAGATATTTAAGTGGTGCTTGTTTTTCTTCAACCAAAGTATGAAAGATCTAAAGACATGTGTAGTTTAAAAAATAAATAGAAACTACAAATTATTATTAACTCAACTTACATTTATCAGTTGAATGCTGATATATAAAGTTATTAATAATAAACATGGTAAAATATTGAAAACAAAAAAGAAAATAACAGAAATACAGGTATATTTATTAATGCTTGTTATAAATTTCAACTTTTTAAAGTACATTTGCTTATGTAAAAGTATGTAAGTAAATAAGAAAGATATATGATATATATATATATATATATATATATATATATATATATATATATATATATATATATATATATATATATATATATATATATATATATATATATACAGTATCGAACAAAACAAGTATAACCAAATAATGCTAGGTAAGTTTCTTTATATAAAAGAGCTGCATTTTTTCAATTTAGAGAAATAACTATGTAGCTGTTTAGAGACAACGTTTTTTAAGTTTTCACAAAGTTCATTATTTGTACAAGAAAATTAATAAGTTAATCAAAAGTATTAAAAAAAAATTGACTTCCTTCTGGACGAAACAAGTGCAACTCTACAAAATGTTGACCGATCTGTATTTCGCTATTAATAATTCGTGGCAAATCCATTGTTGTCGATCACAGCCTTGAATCTTCGAGGCATAGATTCGATCAGGTGATCAAAAAAAACTTTGTGGAATCGCTGCCCAGGCCTTTTGGATTTGTTCAAACAGTTGATCTTTATTACGAACACCTTCACGATTAATTCTGCGGTTGACAATCTCCCACAGGTTCTCGATAGGGTTGAGATCCGGAGATTGAGGCGGCCAATCCATCACCGATAGGTGGTTGTCTTGAAACCACTGCTTGACTACTTTTGCAGTGTGTTTCGGATCGTTGTCTTGCTGAAAAACCCATTTTATTGGCATATTCCATTCACCATGAGATAACATAACATCTTTCAGAATATTTTTATACATGAAACGGTCCATTATTCCATCGTTTCGATGTATTGGACCTAGACCGTTAGCAGAAAAACACCCCCAGACCATTACATTGCCTCCACCATTCTTCACGGTCTTATGGCAGTAACGTAAATCGAGGCTTTTTCCGGCCGGTCGACGTACACGGTAAATGCCATCGCTCCCAATGATGTTGAACTTCGATTCATCACTGAACAGGACAGTTCGCCATTTCTGCACATTCCAGTCAATATGAGATGTAGCAAACAAGAGTCTTTTCTTCTGGTTTTTTAGTGAAATCAGCGGTTTCTTTGCAGAGCGTTGACAAAACAATCCGGCTTCAACAGCACGTCGTCTGATTGTTCGGTCCGATACAGGCAGCTCTAATTGCTTTTGTATCTCGACTGATGATATCCAGGGATCCTTCTTGACGGATCTGACGATCATAGAATCCTCTCTAGAAGTGGTGGATTGCGGTCATCCACCTTTGTTATCTGCTGCCAACTTCCCCGAAGAACGATATTTGGAACATAGTCTTGATACGGTCCATTCTTTCACGCGATATTTATCACAAATACTTTTTTGTGACATTCCACTTACGTAATCGCCAATAATTTTCTTTCTTAGTTCCAATCCAAGACTGTCGAGAGCCATTTTCGCACTTAAAGTTATAAAAATAATAAAAATAAATAATCACGCTTCTCAAGGCTTACCATGTTACATTTACCTTGTGATGATACAATATTGCTCTGTGGAACACAACGTCTTGGTTGGATGTGGACTGTATTTATGTAATGAAACGCTTGTTGTATTTCACTTCTTGTATTGATGTTCTTTGATAAAACACTTTGATAAAACTCACTTCGATAAACTGTCTTAATAATACTGACTGATTGACTTCCATATACTGACTGAATTACATGTCGATTTACATGTCTCTTATATAGTAAAATGAACCTGTGTGAACCTGTTCTGGAAGATTCTCTGGAGGATTCTAGATGTTTCTTTTCAATGCTTCTGGATGCTTCTGAATGTTTCTGGATATTTCTGGATGCTTCCAGATGCTTCTTCTGGAAACTTCTGCGTGCTTCTGGAAACTTCTGGATACTTCCTTTAATTATTAATGTATATATATATATATATATATATATATATATATATATATATATATATATATATATATATATATATATATATATATATATATATATGTATATATATATATATATATATATATATATATATATATATATATATATATATATATATATATATATATATATATATATATATATATATATATATATATTACATGCATACCTGCTTTGTGCTTTCTATTGCTACAAGAAATCCAATAAAAGCAGTCTTTCTTTTTGTTGTGTGCATTTCTGTACCTATTTTATATTGAAGACCAGTTATGTACCTAGCAATTTTATTTTATATTAATATTTAATTTAATATACAGATAAAAGGTAACATACAGGTAACTGAATATAAAGGTAAGAACATAAAGAGAGAGAGAGAGAGAAATAAATATAAAAATATTTAAACAATTTAATTTGAATATTTATAAAATATGCCTGTAAGCTTTATCAAAAAATGGATTCCAGATGCATTTATTACTGATGCGAAGTGCTGCGTTATAACCCTTAGCAAATGGATTTCTTGAATTAAGATGGTCAAAAAGGTGATCAATCAATCGTATAAATTTTACTGTAGCTTCACAACCCTTAAATTGTGGTAGCTTAAGTTCAGTCCAACAGTATTCGATAGCATCAGCAACACTAGAACTAAACACTTGAGTTGCAAGGTTAACTTTTATTTTCTGTTGCCTCCAATCTATATGTTGAGATTTAAGTTTATTACCAAGTCTCAGGCCCTCCGCATCTTGAAGGTTGTGTAAATCTTTAATATATTTCCAGCATATCTGTTTTTTTTCTGAATCAAACATAATGCCTTTTTCTGCTAATGTATTTCTCATCAGTTTTAGTATATGACATACATCAAGAAGAACAAAAATTTTTTCATTTGCTATTAGTGGATGTGAAAATGAAGGTACCATATTAGTAACTTTCAATGAAACCCCAAGTTCTGCCAGCATACTAAAATGGCAAGATGGACCATCACAAGTAGTTGATACAACTTTGACACTTGCATCAGACAAACGCTAAATACAGATTCTAATGAGATTAGCTCTTTCACTTCCAGTGAGACCATTAATAAAAAAATATCCACATGGAACTTTCCATGAACTATTAACACATACTACCATAAAAACTAATACATCCTTTGCAACAGGTGTTGAGTCATCGTCTATATCAGAGCCAAGATCAACATAACCACTGTATTTTTCACCGTCCTATGATATATGTTTTTTAATGCTCATTTCATCCAACATGAGAGAGCAAACTACTGTTTTATCTTTACAATTTGCTTCTTCAACTTTTATCTTTATAGCTTTGAATGCAGGTTGTAACATATTTATAGCTTTGAATGCAGCTTGTAACATATTTGCAATTACCTTGCAAATATGTTACAAGCCTCAGGCATTTTGCAGCGGGTAATATATATAGCGGGTTATATATATATATATATATATATATATATATATATATATATATATATATATATATATATATATATATATATATATATATATATATATATATATATAGAAGTTTGCGCTTTCCAAACCTTTTTTAGATGGTCAGGAAATTGTTTAAACCGAGTAGGTATAGCATTATTTCTAAGTCGAACTGTCTGACCAGTTCTATCAATGTCTCTTTCCATAAAATGATCTGAGCAAATAACACCAGATTTACTTGGTTGCCAATTATCACGATGCATCTTTAAAATCCATTCTCTCTTACGGTCTTCATTTAAAGGAAATCTAAAACATATTAATGTTATAATCAATATATATATATATATATATATATATATATATATATATATATATATATATATATATATATATATATATATATATATATATATTATTGTCATAGAATCTATGATAGAGATATATTATAATGTTAATCTAATTATAATACTATTGTTTTTATAATATTATTAAAGAAAGCAGTGGTCATTACATACAAATAAAAAGTTCTTCTTAATTTTATTTTAACAACAGATTCTTCATCGGAACTTCTTGAACTATCACTTCTTAAGCCCCCAGTTCTTTTCCTTTTTTTTGCACCCATAAGCAGAACACTCTGAACCTCGAAGATCTTTTTTTAATCCGCTCATATTTGTATTTTCTTAGCTGAAATTTGATACTGTGTATTTAAGTTTGATGTGTATTTAAAGCGATTAGTCGAAAAACAGCACTTAAAGTTAACGGGATTTAAATTTTTGGGGCTTTCCAATATGGCGATTTTGGCGTCAAAAAATTAGAAGTTTGTTCGGAGTTGCGCTACCCAGTTATTAAAGAGATCAGTGACTTACAGTCATAGTAAGTGAAAACCGTGTAAGAATAACGGTAAAATTTTAATAGACCAATCAAAATTAAAAATTTTTGCAGTGGTTTCTATCGGTACAGATGTTTTGCGCTAAACTTGAATTTTATATATAAGAAAACAAAGCGAATGTTTATGTACCTCATCCTACCATTTTTTTAATTATATCTTGAGGTTATACTTTCATATTGATAACATAATATCAAATTGAAATTTGCAGAAAAAATATTAGAAAAATTGGGCACTCCAATTATAATTGTACTTCTGAATAAAAATTAATTATTAAAAAACTAAAAATCAATTTGTAAAATAATTTTTTTAAACTTAAAATTTTGTAAAACACCAAAATTAAACCATCTCCAAAAATAATTTAAAGAAATTATGAAATATAAGTTATGTAATTAGTAAATAAAATAAAGAGAAAATTTTTCTTAAAAAATGCTGCTATAAAAGTTTTTAAATTGGTTTGTAGTTGAAGGTTCTTTTGATTTTGTTGCAGGAAAGTAAGTCGTCAAGTACAGCCTGCCAATACCTAAAAAACAAAAATATAAAATTACTATTGTCCTATCAATTTATCATACATGTTCTATTTTCATTCAGTTTGTAAATTCTATTTCATAAATCTATACACACTGTGGTTTGCATAGCTTTTTGAAAAGCCTAGCTTTAGATATGTTGTAGCTTAAATAGCTAACCTTAAATAAATCTTAAACCAATAGAATAATTTATTCTTGAACCAATATAATAACTTAACCTTAAACCAATAGAACTACTATATACACCTTAATTTATTAAAAATAAAAAAAAAGCATAACATTAAGAAAGGTGTCATCTTATTGATATTTTTATAACAGGTAATATTTATAAAAACTAATAGAAATAAATCATTTACATATTTTGAATATCTTATCTTTTTAATGAAGGTTATATGAAAATATCTTGAAATGATATGAATAAAATCCAAGTCTAAAAAAATACATTAATTTGAACAAATATAATTTGTTCAAATTAATTAAATCGAGATATAATCAAAATGCAAAAAGATTTTCAGAAAATGAAACCAAAAAATTTGTTGCTTGTACATTCTTTTTGATGTTTGTCAGCACAAATTTTTTAATAAAAAGCCATAAAACTGAGCAGCCTTGCAAGTCATTACATCTATGATACCTATTTTGAAATTCCCATTACTTGAAGTAATCTTTTTGTGACATACAAATCCGGAGTTCTTTTGGGACTTCGCATCCCTGCTTGGATCTTGGCTTTACTTAGATAACCTTAACACAAACATCAAGGTTTTTAATAATCTGATACCTTGTATCAGATTACTATAATCTCATACAAAGTATATCTGATACCTTGTATCAGATGTTTATCAACTTTAAAAAATAAACTACAAATTGTTTTTGTTTTTGAACATGCAATATATAAATGGATATAAATGAATATAAATATGAGAAACATAGTTTTTTAAGATATACACCAACATTTGTATGAAAAATTATTAATATAAAACATTTAAATCTATAAAAATAGAAAATTTGTGAACACTGCAGTTCATTACTTATATAATGTAACATATTCAAATAGCCGTTTGAATATGTTACATTTAAAAATAGCTGTTTATACATTTTATTCACAGTAGTACCAGTCTTTACATTTCTAGATGTTTTTCAGTAATAAAACTGTTGTAATCAATAATAAACTTGTTTATCAACTTAATAAGAACTTAATAATAAGTTAATAATATGTAACCAAGTAAAAAATTTATCCTTCATAAAAATATTTAATAAAGTTACAATTTGTTTACAAAGTATACAAAAATGCAGAATAAAATCCAGAAATTTTGAAATTTAATGAACATAACTTTGAAATTCATGAATACGAAATAAAACAGAAAACAAAACAAAAATATAAAAGTAAAAATAACAACTTATAAACAATTATGAAGATCAAATGATAAAAATATAAAACTTGGAACTTCAAAAACTTTCAAGCATTTTTTTTTTCTCACAAAGCCTACTTACCTCAGCCAAGTAAAATAAAAGGTAATATTTAGTGTGTTTAAATATCCTAATAACACAATAATGTTGCATAAACTTACTTCATAAAATGATCTGAATGCATTTCTTGGTTAAACACAGACAACACTGATGTGTAGCCAGTCACATGCTGCAAGTAAAGATATTTGTAAACATTTTTTCATACTATTTAATATATATTTATACCTACTAATAAATATTATTTTTATGAAATATGTTTTATCAAATATAAAATTAAAAAAAAAGAAATTTAAATGTCAAGTGACAAATAAATAAAAAATTGTATAACATTTATACTTTAAAATTCAAGATAAAGTCTTAAAAATAGTTTGTTTGTTTTTTAATCAAATAATTAAAAATATTTTTTTAAAATGGCTGCCAATTTTCTGAAAATCAGTCAAAAAGTCACATAGAAACATCAGGGATAAACTCATTCTTATCTTTTACTTCATTTATGAAAAAATTCCACAAATAGTCCTTAGTGTGTTAGGTCCATATTTAGTTAGAAATTTTAAAGTTAATTCATTATTTTAGGTTTTAAGGCTTTTTGAAAATCAAAAATGTCAATTTTTATAAGAAAAAATAAGATATCTCAAGATATATTTATAAACTTTCAAAATCTCTAGCTTAAAAGAAAGATATTAATGCAAGTATCAATTTCAAACGTAAAACTGTGTGTATAGATATAGGTACGTGGACTGATTTTTTTAGATTGAGCATATCCTAGAATGTTATATATCATTAGAAAGCCCTTCAGTACAGTATTTTAAAGGTGAAAAAATTGTTAAAAACGAGCAATTTAAACAAAAGTTATGACGTTTTTAGTAGCAAATTTTCGATATATGGATTTATTGAAGAAACTGGTTCCAAAATTATTTTTTTTTTCACTTAAATTGTTATAACTTTGTCAAATCTTATCCAAAAGCCTATATCTTGGTATCAAAAGATAGATGTAAGAGTAGGCTACAATTTCATATAACTCTCTAGATAAAAAGGGTGTCTAGAGGGCCAGAGGGGGTACCGGAACACCATCATACCTTTAAAAAAATACAAGTTTTTCACACGAAAGAGTGTTTTCCTGATAAAATATGTTATCTTTAAACACAAAAAGTTGTTCTAATTTGCTTCCATTCCATTTTCAAATATTAGAGGTCTATTTTAGATTAAAGGGTGGATGTCTTTGTTACGTTTTAACACCCGCCAAGTGAAATGTAACATTCTTATAAATACTTTAACCTAAAAAACACTGAATATAATTTGTGTTAAAAAAGTTTAAATTATATTTTCTTACTTTACAGCATATGCAAGTGGTGTATAAATTGACATTAAGGGCCGGACATGTGCCATGTCCGACGCCCCTTCCTGCCCAGCCTTCAACCTAAAAAAAAAGTTTTTTAATTATTTGAAAAAAGGCTATAAATTGAGTTTGGTGGAAAAAGAGAAATAAGTATTTAAATTATTTTAATATGTTAGTTAGGGAAGGGGCGTGTGCCACGCCCAACACCCTCCCCCCCCCCCCACCTCTCCCTTCTTATTCAAACTTGAAAAAATGTCAATAAAAATTTTATAAATGTTTTTAAATTGTGTTTATTTAAAAAGAGAGACATAACTTTACAAATCTTTACCACATTATAATCTTTACCACATTACAAGATGAAAGTTGGAGTATCCACCCTAAAAATAAACCAAAGATAAAACTAATTTTAAAAATAATATTTTTAAAGTACAAAATATAAATTTTTAATGTACAAAATATAATAAATTTATGTCTTGGCTTTTAGTAAATGATATTATTTAAAATTCCAATATAGAAACTAAATAAATCATTTTTAACAATAGACACCACGTGAAGGTAAGCCAGAACCGTCTATCAAAAATATTATACAGCAAGTTTTGTAGCTTGCAAAAAGAGTACTTGCAGTACTCTTTTTGCAAGCTGTATTGCTGTATTATAGTTTCAGCTAAATTTGCCTAAACAAACAAATAAATATATAATAAACAAATAATATATAACAATTTATTAAAAATTAATAACATTATAAACAATGTAAAAAAATAATGAAATTATATAAACCTAAAAAATCTCAAATAATTTAAAAATCTCATATATACCTTCTATAAACAAGTAACGGTTACAAGAAACTAGTATTTCAACCTCAATAATGCAAATATAATTTTTAGGAACTGTATAACTGTATAAACATAACTGTATAACTGTATAAACATAACTGTATAACTGTATAAACATAAGGTAAACTAATTTAAAATCAAATAATTATTAATAAAGTCAAACAAACAGTTTAAATAAACTAAAGCAAGAATAGTAAATAAGTATGCAAAATACCCTTCAAATTTATCAAGATTTGAAATATTACATACTAAATTTAACATTGCATTTAACGTGGCCTACGAAGTCCTAAAAAAACCTAATTCTATTGAAAAGTCTACATCTATCTATAGTTTAAAATTTACAAGTTTTTATACTACAACTTTTGAAATGTTAAAAAGTATTTTATTAGGCCTATTACAATTTGTTTTTAAATTTTTTTGCGTAAAAATTTGAAAAAAAATAATCGAAATGCTAATAATTGTAAAATTTGGTAAAAAATGGAAAACAAACTTGCTGATATGAAATATGTATTTTATAAAGAAAAGGAATGGTGGTGTCTAATAATTGTAATAATCACCATGGACCACAAGGCTACCACCATTTCATCTTCTCTGTCTGCTTCCTCTGCTGCCACGACCTCTACCATATCCCCTTCTGCTGTGGTTCCCAGCACCCTTGTTAGGAGGATGATAGGGCCATTTAAAGGATTCATTGTCCTTTCCTCCTAAGTTGACCCATCGTTTGAAAGACTTATTGCTAGTAGGTCCAGGATGCTGGGACCTATATAATAGATACTGTTGATACGTTAGCTCTAAATGACAATGATTTGTAAATAGATTAGTTCTTAATAGCATTATGTAAAATTTAAAATAAAACAATTAATTGTGAAAGTGATAGGCTGAATAAATAATATGAACAACGTATTAATCAATGATAGCTTAAAAAAATGTTAATAATAGTAATAACTTCATTCTGCTGCACTTTGAGGGATAACACAATACTAATGCATTAAATAGGGTAAATAAGTAGAAACATAAATTCAATAATCATTCAGAAACATTTCTAAATCATAAATTTACCAGCAGAAGGTTGTGCACATGTAACTAAAGATAAAAAAAAGTTTTTATACAAATTTTCAATTGATAAGAAAAGTGTACATGTTTGCAAATAATATCTTTTAAACTTAGAAATGGTAGTAGATTAGTACTTAATAGCATTATGTAAAATTTAATATAAAAAAATTAATTGTGAAAGTGATAGGCTGAATAAATAATATGAACAACGTATTAATCAATGATAGCTTAAAAAATGTTAATAATAGTAATAACTTCATTCTACTGCACTTTGAGGGATAACACAATACTTATGCATTAAATATTGTAAATAAGTAGAAACATAAATTCAATAATCATTCAGAAACATTTCTAAATCATAAATTTACTAGCAGAAGACTGTGCACATGTAACTAAAGATAAAAAAAGTTTTTATAAAAATTTGCAATTGATAAGAAAGGTGTGTACATG
Organism: Hydra vulgaris; assembly: GCF_038396675.1. Taxonomy (NCBI): domain Eukaryota; kingdom Metazoa; phylum Cnidaria; class Hydrozoa; order Anthoathecata; family Hydridae; genus Hydra; species Hydra vulgaris. The sequence goes on along the minus strand of NC_088924.1, from coordinate 30,166,054 downwards.
TTTGCAAATAATAGTTTATTAACTTACTAGTCGTTGTAGCTGCTGAAGATGTAACTAAAGGTTATCAAAGTTGTAATTAAAAATAAATACTTTAATTGCCAAGATATATATATAAACATATTTAAAAGTAAAAATTTGTAAACATACCACTTATAGCAGATATAGAAGGAACTTGTAAAGAATGTAAAGGTTGAAAATAATTTAATAAAAAATTTATATTGTAGTCCTCGAAAATATGTACACACATATTAAAATGTAATAATCGGTTAAACTTACCATTTGGTGAAGACGAAGATGTAACTAAAATTCAAAATTTGTAATAAAAAATAGATATTGCAAATAATGACTTTGAAATTGGTCATTAACATATACAAAATTATACAATTTTACCAGTGGTAGGCTGTGTAGATTCGACTAAAATTAAATTAAAAATTGTACACAATATCATTTGAAATTAATTAAAATTAAGGTGCAACAACTATACTAACAAAATGAAAATAAACAATGAAAATATAACTATAAAAAATATAAAGATAATATATTTATAAGCAACATGGTTATAAACTTATTAACAAACAACAAACAATAAGTAAAAAACATTACCTTATGTTTTTTAAGTGTTTCTATATATAGGAAGATATTATAAATGTTTATTAACATTTACTTATTGTTTACTATTTTCTCTTTGTGATTTTGTAAATATTTTTGTAATGAATAAATCCAAAATTTATGTGACTTATACTTACGAAATCTTAAAAAATCTGCAAAAAGATGGGTAGGATCTAAACAAGAAATAAATATTAGACATGCTTGTATAATGATTTAAACACTAATACACAGATAAACTTTATCTGATAAACTTTATCATAAAGAAGTCACAGATAAACCTCATCACAGATAAACTTTATCACAGATAAATTTTATCATAAAGAAGTATATAGTCCATACATTATAAAAGACAATAACAATGATATGTTTTATAATAAACCACATATAAATAAGTATATTACATACTTCATTAGTTTAATCTTAACAAAAAACTTCTTAGTGTTTTTAAAATATTAAATGTTAGTGTTTTTAAAATATTAAAACTTTTGCTACTGAAACATTAATCTTTTTTTATATCATATAATGATATTTGATATTTTATATTTGATAATTGATATTTTATTTGATATTTGATAATTGATATTTTATATCAAACCTTAATTAATTTTTATTTAACATATAATATATGTTAAATAAAAATTAATTAAGGTTTTACATTAATCATTATTTATGGATTTGAAAATAGTCATTAATACTATTATTATGAATAAAAAAAATTGAACTTACTATCTGTTAGTGCAGCAAGAACATTTTTGTTAATATTGTCCATATTAAATTAAATCTAATAATATAAATCAAAATAATTCAAAATAAGATTTTTATTTGAATCGGTTCCGTAAATCGCGATTTACACGTACCTAATAGATAAGGTAACATAGTGGTTTATCGAGCATCTTTTTGTAGACTTATTTATTATGATTAAAATAATACGAAGAATGTGTAAAAATACATATACTCTTCCACGTACAAAAAATATAACTCTTATTTCAACATATTAACACATTAAAACATTCAACTTTTGAACAATTAAGCCATGATCTTTGGTTAATTAACTGCATGTTTTAGTGTAGACTGAACCAAACAGAAATATATTTCAGTTTACACAACATTTAGTTTTAAAAGTCGCGCGAACAATTCGCGCTGAAAGATTATTGGCCAAAAATTAACGCCGCGAATTGTTATATCTAAAATATATCGTTATTGAGGGGTAAAAATCATTAATGTATAATCTTTTTTATTCTAATTTATTGAAAAACCAATTTATGACGTCAGTGGTATTTTTCCACTGTTATAAATTTAATTTATTTCTCAGAATATTATTAAATTTGTCTAGTTTAATTTAGCTTACTTGTCCAATATCACCTTTTGAGGGAACTAAAAACCTACAAGGTAGTTTGTTTTAAAAATTTGGTTTATGATTTTTGAGTTTTTCAAAAGCTTGGGCAGGGGCAATTAATTCAATTCTGTTTTCAAGGTTGATATTTTTAGAGATAGTTTGGGCTTCTAAGTCAGTTGCATTTTTCAAATTTTCAAGGCTTTCTCATGAGAACTAGTAACATTGTTGCGTAAGATTTTTTCGCTATTTTATTGCTTTAGCTAAAAATAGCTCCTAGCTATTTTTATATTATTTTAATATCATATGTTTATAATATGATAATTTTAATATTATATTAAATAATTTTAGGGGCTTTCTTATGAGAATTAGTAATACTGTCGTGTATGATTTTTTTCGTAGTTTTCTGTTGTAAGTTGGTAAATTTTAATTGTTTTATCAACGAAAATCAAAATATTAGGGTTTGATTTAACTTTTTTAACACCTTTTTTTTATTTTTTTTGAAATTTGTTACTTATTTGCCGAAGCTTTTCGTTTTAATTAAGTGCAATAGGTCATTTTCAATATTTTTCTTATCAAGTATAAAATTTTTTTGTTTTAGATATCATTTTCTTGGTTATTACTAATCATCTGTATTTGTTTTTTGGTTCAACAAATTTTTTTATAAAATATTCAACTTTTAAAATATTCAATCAAAGAAATGATATAACTTTTTTGATCTAGAATAGGATGATCTGGAATAGGGATGTTTTTCAATGACTAAGTGGCATTAATTTCCATTTTTACACGGAATGTTAAAACCATGGCCGCCTATACTAACAAGCCTCGTAAACGCGTAAATCGGAGCCTAGGGCTGGGGGCCAATAAAAACAACAATAACTAAGAAAAAGTTAAGTGTAGCATAAACATTTGCTTGTAAAAAAGCGTTTCATTTTAGTGTAAGTGAACTATAGCTAATCTATTTATTTTAATTAATAATTAAAATATATTCATAACAAGTTTCCTACAAAGATAAAAAAACATTCCTTAAAAACTTTGTCTATAAAAACAAAACTTTCCTCATCTATAAGCTGCAAAATTTTTCACAAAATCACACAATCAGAAGATACAAAAAAAATATATGTTATAGTATATTTTAAAATGCTGGAGTTTCGAAAAAACCATAAATTGAACATATTTAGTAACAATAAAATTTGTAACAAAGTTTTTAAAATATTTTAGATATAGATTAAAATACTAAATTTTTTACCAAAATCACTAAACAAACAGAAAATATAAGTAACTTAGAGTTTTAGAGTTTTCATAAGTAAAGAACACATACAATAGGTTACTTTAAAAGCTTTAAGATCTTTTGTGACTCTTTAGATGACCTTGAGGCATATAAATTAACATAGTTTTTTAAAAAAATGTTTGAAAGTGAAATAGCACGTTTCTTTTCCATATTAAAGTTAAAAGACTCTGATATCAATATTAAAATATTGCAGAGTGACTTTTGGCAGACATTATGAACAATTTCATGAAACAAAATATAAGAAATTATGGTCCACTGACAAACATTGTCGTTTGGTATTTTCAAACCTCCAAAATTTATTTTAGCAGTATAATTGCCGAATTCTTCATAATAAAATTTAGCTTCTTCTTGCTCTTTAACTTCATTTCGCACAATATATCCAGCTATATATACTAATCCTGCTTTTGTATCTGTTTGTACACTCTTTTCTAGCTCAGGCAAGTTGTCAATTATATCAATAGCATTACTGCTAAGAAAATATCCACATTTCTGGCAGTTGTGTCCACTTTCTACTGATAAAAAATCAATGTCTATACCGATTTTAAGACTTAGTTTTGCTCGTTGAATTCTTACTTTTTCAATGACTTGTTGTACATTGATAAAATATGTGCCTCCAAATCCTTGTCGGAGTTTTCCAAACATTTTTTTTAGTGGCTTAGTTGTAAATTTTCTCAGTGTTACATAATTAAACAATTTCTGCAGCAAAAACTTTGTAAGGGCTACTAAACCACAACACGTATGAGCTAAGGCTACACCTATATCTCTGGTAAACTGATACTGTCTGCTGCCTTGTTTGCTTGTCATTTGTTCTGCCATTGTTGCAAGACTGAGTAAAAATGATAGTCTAGCATCTTCTGAAGTTAATATGACTGCTCTATCTGGATCTTTATATCGAATATCAGCATACAGTCTTTTTGTATTGACAACTTTCCAGAACTTAACAAATATTTCAATAAAAGTTATGGTGTCATCTGCTTCTTATATATTAATGTTAGATTTTATAGCAGTTAAAATTTTATCACAAAAGACTTGTAGATAAGTACACCTTTTGTCTTTCAATAGGTTTCGGTGCAACAGACACACTTGTAAGTTTAGACAACTTTACAATATTATTTTCTTCGAGTCTAAACAAACTTAAGATATTAGACCAACATGCATATTTAGTTTCCTTATTATATTTATAACATACATTTTTTTCTGTAATCCAGTTATTACAAACAAATTTAAGTAGATGCACCAAGTCATATAACAAAAACATATTGTCAACACATGGTCAACCATGGATCAACAGATTCAAACAGTGCTTGATTTACACGATTATTATCACATATTAAGGCAACCGGTATCCCTCCAGCGCTCTTTATTCCCTCTAAAACAAATTGAGTTTGTTCAAACAGAAATTTAGAATTAAGCTTACAAACAGGTAAAATTCTGCAAAGATATTGCGGTCCTCCATGCTTTCCCAAAGATTGAGCTAGGATGGTAAGCAAGGAGCCTAATAAACATACGATCATACGATATATATATATATATATATATATATATATATATATATATATATATATATATATATATATATATATATATATATATATATATATATATATATATATATATATATATATATATATATATATATATATATATATATATATATATATATATATATATATATATATATATATATAGAGAGAGAGAGAGAGAGAGAGAGAGAGAGAGAGAGAGCAAGTTTTAGGTGGTAAAGTTTGTAGGTTTTCGACGCGGAGCTGCGAATAGGAACGGATAGAGAAATGTGGTTCATGGTAATTAAATGTTGTAGTTATTTATTCTATATTGTTTTAAACATGATTCTGATTCAATAATTAAAACTTCTTGTTAAAAATTATTAAAATGAATTTATAATAATACATTAAATTTTACTAGCGCGTTCAAACCAAGAATACTAGAAATTTAATATTTGATTATGAAAAATTGGTCTACTTTACATTTGGTTACCATTATATTTAGCATTTTTAGGCATCCATTATATTCTTGTTTACAATATAAATGTAAATTAATTATGTGTTTGCTCTATATATTATGTGTGTAACCAGAGCCAACGATACGGGGGGCCAGAGGGCTTAACCCCCCCCCCCCCCAACCAGGGCAGTCGACGCGGGTTTTAAATTGGAGGAGCACAACCGTCAATTTCTAAAAAAAAAATCTCTATATCTAAAAATTTCTAAAAAAAAAAAGGCCCTTTACAAATAAATTGGGGGGGGGGGGTGTAAGTCCCTGGCCCCCCGTGTCGTCGGCTCTGGTTAGGTTACTCACATATTATATAGAGCAAACACATAATTAATTTACATTTATATTGTAAATAAGATTATAATGGTGCTTAAAAATGTTAAATATAATAAAATATCTAACAAAACATCAGATTTAACGACTAACGTTTCTGACTTTGGTTTCACCGACTAATATTTTGTCCAGTAAAACTGGTATTAAACAATACCAACAATAAACACACGCTCAAGATAAGAATCCAGCTGCTCGTAGATCAAAGTTTATAATATTCATTGTTTTCAAGGTCGCAGCTTTGTAAACATTTATTTAGGCCGGCCAGCTTAAATGAACGCAAAATCAAAGAACCGGCACTAGTACAAATTTATTACGTTGAGTTAGAGATTTGGATTTTACGACATTCATCAAATCTGGAATGTCATAATAAGACCATTAAGAAAACGTGGTAAAAAATTTTTGAAGTTTTAAGAAACAATTTTTATTGTTTACGCAAACACATAATTTAAAATTTGAGAGTAAATAAAAAACATTAAGCTCTATTATTTACAATAGATATCCATACTATGTGAGATGTATACTTTTCTCCCATAAGAGCGACATTTTTTTTTTCCCTCCCCAAGTTCGCAATAGTGTGTACTTCACATTTTTTGTAAAAACTCACTAACGAATCACTTGTGTAAATGCTTTCTTGTTTTTTTCTTTGTTCTTATATTTGATAATATTTAGATATTTAAAAAAGGTTGTAATTTTTGTAAAAGTTAGTTATTAAAATAGTGCCGCTATATACACAGTTGTTAAATCGGCATGGTATAAACATTCTGATTGGTTGAGAAATTTGGCGCAGATGTTGAGCACAGCAAGAGACGCCTACGTTATAAACAACCCAAATAAAAGTTTGTAATTTGAAATGATAAATAAAATAAAAATGATAAAAATTTGAATTAAAAAAAAGCAAATAAATTGTTAGAAAAGAAAATTTCTTATGTTAAGAGTATTCTATTAGCTAATGGTTTTTTTGTTATGAACTCCAACTGGAGAGAAATAGACAGTTGTACTGGTTTTCAATGTCGGATTATTGTTGGAATTACGATGACTTTCAACTAAAAATTCTTTATTCGAAAAGCTTATTAGCCAACATCGATAATGGCTAAAAGGTTTTAAGTTATTACATATTTACGAGTCATATTAAAATTTTATAAAATAAAAAGAAACATATCTTAAAAACTCATCAAGTGAGTTATGTCGAATGTTGATGAAAATGCTTTCATGAAACGTGAACTTCTGGATGCAGAACTAGATTCAAGCGGCTTTATTGATGAGGTTGAACTGGCTGCAGTAGTTGATCTAAAACCATATGAGTTGAAACAAATATTTGCAAGACTAGACACTGATAAAGATGGAAAGATATCAATCACAGACTTTATGGAAAACTATACGCTTTTCCAATCGTACGCGGACGTTAAAAACACATCAATGCAACCTGATATTAAAACAAATAATAAAACTGAGTATTTTGAAAATGGAAAAATAGCCTTAAAAGAAAACTCAAATGATAGTGGATTTATTTCTACTAATACTGCCATGAAGATACCTGATGCTTCATCTGACGATACGTTAAAAGTACCTGATGATACGATGAGGATACTTGATGCTACAATGAGTTTAAAAAACTCGTCATTAAAAGTATCAGATACTACATTCAATTTAAAAAATAAACCATTGATGATTGATTTAAAGACTGAGGCAAAAAATCAACTAGGGTCAGAACTTATTTTTTAAATTTTAGTTTATTTATTTTAATTATTTAAATGTATTTATATGGGGAACCAGGGAGTGCATTTAGGATAGCAGATAAACCAAGGGTACATTTAAGTTACGAATAAATAAAAAAGGCCTTGTATATTATAAAGTTTTTACATTAGTTTGTTTTATATATATATATATATATATATATATATATATATATATATATATATATATATATATATATATATATATATAGTATATATATATATATATATATATATATATATATATATATATATATATATATATATATATATATATGTATATATATATATATATATATATGTATATATATATATATATATATATATATATATATATATATATATATATATATATATATATATATATATATATATATATATATATATATATATATATATATATATATATGTGGTGCTACTGTAAAATATTTTAATATTTTATTATCTGAACCATGAAAACAACGTTAGCCATTCAATTTCTTTTACTGATCGGTACATTGTTTTCAAAATTGCAGTTGTATGATTTGCATCTTTAATCTAATGTCAAATGTTTTGAAAAACTTAACGCAGCTTTTAAGTATTATTTTTAACTGAATTCGATAACTTTCTGTTTCCTCTCTTTCATTATAATTTTTTTTTTTTCTCTCTCACGATATCCGTTTTTTTTTCCTGCTAAAATAAAATTCAGTTACCATTTTCTTTGTAGACATTAAATTTTAGACATTATTTCTATTTTGGTCTAAAATAAAAGATTGAAGATGAAGGGTTTGCTGAGCTTTTGTTTATTTAAATAGCTAAAATGTTTACCATAAAAATTTCCATAAAAAAATAGTTTTTAATTAGTTTTTCAATTTTTTAAACATTAGATATTAAAAAAAAATTTAAGTCATAAATTAATAAAAAAACAAATACAAATAACGTTAAACTAATTTAAATAAGGAATCTTTTAACATAAAGCAAAAGAATATAGAAACATATAGCAAAAGAATATAGCGGAAAATTCTGGACATTTAAGGGTTGGAGAACCTGTTTTACTTTGACCACGTTGTACCTTTAGTCGCTCTGCCCTGTCGGCCAACTATTATTATTTCAAAAAAACGCGAAGTGCCATTTAAAATACTAGCTCATGATGACTGTTCTTACCGTAATAGATCATAGATCATTGGGATGGATCGTATCGATCCACGAGAAATTATAATTTTTGACTCTTAAAAAGTAAATATTTGTGTTAATCTTCCTTTGATATTAATCCTGTCATAAATAGTTGTTTGAATAATGTACGAAATTATAAACATTATCCAATATCTTTTTTTTTTTTTGTTATGGAAAAGTTTGGATATTGTTTCTTACCGTAAGTGGGGATTAAGACAATATTTGTTAAAGAAACCGATCTTGTGTACCTTATACCAGAGAGTAGGATGTTGTACCTTTGACCGGCAAAAATAGCGCTTCGGTTATTTGCAAACTTTTAGAGTCTAAATTTATCATCAATTTTATCAGGCAGCTGTACGTTATTGTTTTTGCATCTAAAGCAATATTGCTTCTATTATTATGGAAGTTGAATAATTCCATTGAATTGCAATACAATATTTCCATCGCAATGGAAAGTTCATGAAAACTTTCTTTGGAAGGATTTGCTTTGGAAGTTTTACTTTAGAGTGAATTATACTAAATATATAAATTACAAACTGGTAGTTTATAAGACAAATATTATACAAAATATATAAACTACAAACAGTTTATAAAGCAAAAATATTATAAAATAAATTTTGTATATTATACATTTATTATAATGATTTAAGGTTTCGCTTAATAAGAAAATTTATGTATTTATAATTTCGATGTTATAAAAATAATTATTTTTATTTACAAATTAATATTATTGATATAGAATATCTTTTTTATTTAATAAATATAAATAATTTATATATCTTATGATTCATAAAAAAATGACCCTTGGTACACAAGTCTTTGCACGTTTGTAAGGAATTTTTTGATTTATCTTTAGACAACTTAGATTGCCTACAAAATAGTTATGTATGTTTTTTGATTGATATGAGGTTGTTCTTAAGTTTCTTTATAATATATAACGAGCCATAATATTATAAAGGTCTTAACATTGCACGATTTTTATAATACCATTTTGACCAAAGAAAAAACACACCTCGGTTAAATGTACAACGTACGTGTTATACACCCCTGACCATTCGACTTCTTTTTTAAATCGCGGGAATAGGATACTTCTAGGTCGAATAAAAGAAAGGCTAAAGTATAATTTTTGCGCAAAATATGAGAAAGCAACACAAAATTTGAATGGTTTAAATTTATTTAATACACTAAGCAAAAAACGCCCCATAGGCAAAAAGTGTTCAGAAAATCTAAAAAATAAATCTAATTCCTCTATTTAGTTTTGTCAATAACTTAATGTTAGTCCTGGCTTAATCCTAAATGCTGCCCAGAGCTCTTTTCTTTTGACGCTAAAAACATAGTGGCATTTGTAGCGCTCTTTCATTAGGTAAGTTTTAAACTTTTTTTTACTTTTGGCATCAATATCATTAAGAAATAACAAAATAGATAAAGTTTTAAAAGGGTTTTATTTTTAAAAAATAAAAGAATTTATCTGAAAAAAAAAAGATTTTATCCCTTAGGAGGTTAAGGGATAAATAAGGGGAAGTGTTCTAGAAAAAAACTTTTTTTATTATTATTATTTTTTTATTTTGTAATTAAATTACATGTCATGTCATTACATACCAGTCTGTTGATATTGCTTGGCGACGCATTCAAAATAACTATCAACTATTTCTGGCGTACAAGAAGTGGCTCTTTTAAATGCTAAGTTATCCGCTTTTTATGTTGAAATTTCTTATGACCATCTCTTCATAAAGGCATAAAACCAGTGTTTACCAGGCTTGCCATTTTTGAATAAATGCAATTGATCTTCGCGTTTAAGTTAGCCACATACAAATTCAAAGATTTCATTTTGGGTTAAATCATTACCCCAGTCATCAAGTAATTGAAACGCATGCACCATAAATCTTTCTATTTTATTTGAGAGTACCTTTGAGTTGTTGTACCTGAGCCATGGAAGCCTTTGTTGTTGTTATTTTTGCGATCTTTTAGAATTGAGACTGGTGTTTTACTTTTTATTCATATCAGTTAATGTGGCTAGTATATCGTCTTTCTTGTATGCTTTTGTTTTTTTAGTTGACATGTTAAAGTGAGTGAGTTAAATTGAATCGAGTGAGTGATGATTATATTGAGAAAAATATAACAATTGGTTTTTAATGAGTAAGAGATGATTATATTAACAAATAACATTATAGTTCATTTTTAATTAAACCGGAATTAACACTAAGTTAATTAGATAAAGATAGACGCTTAGTCACTTTCGAAAAACTAAACTAAGTAATTAATCGAGTGAAAAAAGAGTTTTTTTTACTTTTTTGATTTTTGATTTAACTTTTTATTCAAGCTGCATAAAAATCATACTATCAGAATTAAAATTAAATTTCCAACAAGATAGTGTTAAAATTATTTTTATATTAGTTTCAATTCAAGCGCTATTTTGTTCGCAACGATACAAAATATATAAAAAATTTTAATAAAGTTGTATAAAAAAAGGAAAAAATGGAGTTGAATCGGCATATAATTTTATCAATTCGAATAGAGGAGATGGTTCTGTATTTGAATCTATTTTTATTTTTTTTCATAGCCATATCCGTTAAGTTTTTATTTGATAATTTCGATCAGTGTGCGGAATGATACGGTGTGCGGTTTGACCCGGTTTTACTCTTTTTCTAATGAGAAAATGTTTATCTTGCTTTATTAACTTCATCTTTTCTCTACCAGTAACTTTCAGCTCTAATAGTAGTTGCTTGTAGCTTTGTTGGTAGTAAAGATGTTTAAAAAAAAGAATTTGGTTGTGTAGCTAAAGAAAAAATATGTTGGTTATGTAATAACCTTTTTAAAATTAAGAATTACTAAAATTTTTTTTCTAAAATATAGTCGTTGATTAGAGCAATTCTACAGTGTAAAATGTTTCATGTTTCAATAAAAATAGGATTTTTTTTTTTTAAAGTGTCCGTATTTTGGAAAACGACTCTTGAAAACGGGCTGTTGCAAATTATATGAAAAAAATAAAACAGATAAATTGATAAATTCAGTTTTTTTACAACGTTAAAATATATACATAATATTAAAACAAACAGAAAAACTCAAGAAAAAAAATAAAAACATAAGCAAGCTTGAGTATTTTAAACGGATATTTTTGCAACTTTTCAGGCAAAAAAATTGTTTATATAACTTTTTGAGAGACAAGGCTCACAAGAACTGCATTTTGAAAAAGCTGTAGGCCTTTTTTCAATTTCTGAACTTTTTTTTGGCTTTCTTGGTAGGAATCTTTTCTTCTTTTTCATAGTTAGGCGTTTTCTTCTTCACTTTCTGGTTTACCTATGCTTCTCCTGGAGAAGCTTGACCAGCCAGCCAGTTCTGAGATTTCTGGCTTTTTTTGCATGATATTTGTTGATGACATGACATTTTGAAATTGAAATTGAGAGCTCCTTTAAGACTAAGTTTCACACGAATTAAAAATTCTTGTTGAGAAATCATAATGTTAGAATTGAAGTTGAGGTTGAAGTTGGTGTTCTAGGTAAAATCAGGGGCGTCAAGAGCTTTTACTTTTACTGGGTCAACAACCATGATTAGCGCTGGATCGAATTAAGGTTGGTGTTTTTTGAGCAGTTTGAGACAAAGAGCATAAGCTACGTGATGATTTTGTAATTGCTAATGATATACTAAGTTGTTATAATTTGGTCAATATTGATTTGTCAATCTTGTCTTGATTTAATGGAAAAAAACAACCAGTTCTTTCAAAACCAACGCAAATTTAAGTACGAGTTTAATCTTTGTTGCAACCTTACTAATGTTCATGGAGAATTGATAAAACATTTTTGGACAAATTGATGAAACCATTTTCAGAACAAAATTTGCTTAAAGTATCATGCCAAACATCTTTGACATGGAAAAACACACTAATATCTGTTGCAGAATGTGGGAAGAATGGGCTGGAATGCAAATTAATGTTATATTGTTTTCTTTACATTTCAAGGCTACACTCAGAGGCAGTTAAACTTGCTCACCAAGTTGCCTACGGCCTAATTTATTTGCCTTGATGACTTTTACTTTTAATAAATCGATGAAAAAAAAAGATGCAAAAAAAGAAAATTTGTTTGATTTTGATTTTACTTGTGTTTTTTATTTTTTATTTAAGGTTTAAAATAGTATATATTTATATATCTTTATTTTTTATTTAAGGTTTTATCTAAAGTTAACTAAGTTTCATTTACTCTATTAAAAGAAATTGACATGGAATAAGCTTCTTTAGTTTTGAAACACGTTATAAAACATTGATATTTGATAACAGTTTAATTCGCATTAGAAATGAGCATTTTCAAAAACCAATTTTAATTATTTTATATAATAAATATTTAATTATTATTTTAATAAATTTTATATAAATAAATATTTAATTATTAATATCTTTTACGGAGGGTATTGCAGTTTATCCTTCTCAGCTAATGAAATCCATATCACTTACCAAGATCTGTAGAAAACAAGTTTAGCTCACTAAAGAGAAACATAACTAGAGCTGCGGCTCAAAAAACCAACGCGTTTTTTTTTTTTTTTTTTTAAATCATGCTTTATTTTTTTGCAATCAAAACAGAGCACTCCTAAAAACGCAACTTTTTTTTTTTTTTAATACTCATTAATTTTAGATATTAATGGACTTTGAAACAGTTCCACCTCCAATATACCTTCAAGTATACATGTTTTTTCATTTAATGTAATGTATATTACTTTATATACCGGCTATAACGATTTACACATCAATGTTAAAAAAATTGCTGCGAAAAATAAAATTATGTTTAGTATAGTTACTTTTTTATAATACCAATTAAATTTTAAACGTAGTTAAGATATGATCATTTATTATGTCAATATTATGGGGAAAAGTCAATAAAAACGGGGAGGGGGAGAACTCTGAACATTTTTGACAATTGTTAACAAAGAAAAGAGGAGAGGTCAAGAAAATTTGACGCCAACAATGTAACTTTTTAGAAATAAATTAAGTTACTTAAAAAAGAAAAAAAGATCGTTTTCTTCCGTTTAATTTTCTTGATGAGGAGGTGCGGGGGGGGGGGGGGGGTAAAGAAGGAAAGAAGAGTAGTCAATATTGACTTTTTATAGGGAATTTTATAGAGAATAGGGGGTTTCTGGAAGTTTGACAAGTTGTCGACAAGGGGAGAGGAAGATAAAATTGCCTAAAAATTGTTAATATATTTAGCGGACAGCCACTAGGTTGATTTTGAAGATTCAGTTTTGTTAGTATGTAATAGGAATTTTCAATCTTGTTATAGTGTTGTTCATATTGCTATGTTGTTCATATGCTCCAATACTCTCCAATACTCTCCAATACTGCAAGTTAAATTTTATCGCTTCCATCAACAAGTACGGCAGTTAAGTAGATAATTTTTAATCCAAAATTAAAAGCGAGATTTTTATTTTAAATACAAGCTCGGATTTAGACCATGGCAGGGTGCGCCATGGCACAAGGGACCCCAAAATCAGGTGCCTTAAAAACTAAAGATTTTTTATATTAAAAAAATAAATTGATTTGTTTTTTACATTGGCTTGTTTTTTATATTTGACGACTTGTTTTTTATAATGACGACTTGACTATAGTAGACACTTCAAGACAATCAAGAACAAAATCCAAACAAAAATTTTTTGTAAAAGTTGAACTTTATTAGGTTATTTCAGAAAGAAATTTCTGTTATTTCAGAAAAATAAGTTTCTATAAACCATTTTTCGTATCAAAAATAGCGTTAAAACTCACTGCAGCATTTTTTATTTCAAAAAAAAATGCTGTAGTGAGTTGTGGCTTCCACATCAACATAGCACAGGGTAATTTTTTTAGACAATAATTTAAAATTTTTTTATTAATTGTTAACATTATAATAAACTTCAATATAACATGTAACATGCTTTTTTAATCTAAAATTAAAAAACAAACAAATAAGAACCATAAAACCAGAGTTGTTAACAAGGCCAAGACCAAGGCCAAAAGTTACAAGACCAAGGACAAGATCAAGGCCAAAAGTTTTAAGGTCAAGTTCAAGAATAAGAGTTTCAAGGCCAAGGCCTACGCAAATATTTTCAAGACCAAAGACTTAAATTTTTGCCTTACGTTAAGGCCAATTACTAATAAAATTGTAGGTATTAATTGCGGTAAAAATAAAACCACATTTTGTAAAAGTAAACCAAGGTTGTGCGCAGAATTCAATGAAGTCATTAAGAAAATATACTTGTAGATATATATAAAAGGCGAAAGCAAAAATACATAAAAATAAAGAGTGAAAACTTTTAATTTTTTAATTTTATGTATTTTTTTTTTGAAGACCAAGGTCAATACAATCGAGGCCAAGGCCAAAATTTTCAAGCCCAAGACCAAGCTCAAGGCCCTAATTTTAGGCCTTAAGGCAAGGCCAAGGACTAACAACTCTGCATAGAACAATAAAAAACACACAAAAAAAAAACACTTTTTTTTTTTTGCATAAAAAAAACAAAAATTAAAAAAGACGTTTTTTCGTGCAACTCTAATCGTGACTCGTCGCCACGAAACAAGATTAGTGATATTCAGAAAAACGGGAAGCAGAAAAAAGTATGAATCAAAACGAGGTTTTTTAGCTTTCAAAAAAGCAGACCAGATAATATATTGATATATTGAGAACATAAAAAGGAGAGCTGCTATATCGACTGATTTAGGTAGAATATGCAAGGGGATGCAACTACATCAACTGAGGGTTTGGGTCTGCATTTTTTTAAAAACTCAAAACCTCATTTTGAGCCATACTGTCTTCTGCTTACCCAAAAAAACGGAAAAATATTAAGAGTCAGAAGTAATCGATTTAAAAAGATTGCAGAAGTAATCGAGTTAGAAAGTTAGAGATAGCCGTAGAGAAATGCGGACCGACCGATCATTTAAGAAATACATCAGATATTTAAAAATATTTGTTAATACAACTAAGGTTTAGATGCATTTTTACCATATCTTTGACAGAAAGTTTTTTTAATGATTTTTTCTAAAAGATGTTTATGTTTTTATACTTAATTTACACTTGGTGCGAATAAGTGGTTAGGATCGTTGCGGTCTTGGATGGTTTGCACCTGTGTTAGTGACGTATTTTGATCATACTGCTGAAACATAACCATAAAAAGTATACCTAATTAAAATTCAAAATATTAAAAAATTTTTTCTTTAAAAACTTTATAAATTTAAAAAAATCATTTTGTATTTTAAAGATGTTTTATATTCAATTAGAGTTTTTACCGACAGTTATTTATCAAATAGGTTTTTGTTAAATAAACTAAGCAGTTCACGAATTTCGCTTTTAGTGTGAATTCCAAAATAAATTTGAAGTGCAGAAAACAAAACGTATTTAATTTAAGCTTTATTTACAAACTGGAAGAAAAGTTAAAACAGCGTAAAAAACCTTTTAAAAAAGTATAAAACCCTCAGAAGGAGAATTTCTTAAACTCTTTCATTTTTTTTTAAATACATGAGGTGAGTGATTAAAATCTTTATTTGCCAGGTGGATGGAAATTGAAAAGCATTTGATTATACGCATAAACATACTATATCGAATAGTTCCTTAGAAAAACCTGTTGTGGCGCTTAGTTTAAATATTTTAAAAACGCATGTGCACACTCTTGTTAAGTTGTTTTTAAAGATATCTTTGGTAATTTTGTGAACTTTTAACTAACTGGCGAATATTTTATGAAGTTTCAAAAAGATTTTTACCTTGCCGCTATTTATATGCATTATAAATATAAACAGAAAAAAATATGAACTCAGAATTTGTTGAAGTAACGTTTTCTGTGCCAAGAAATAGCTTTTTTCAATATTCACCCGTTAATGGAAACACACATGTAGTTCCTGATAATAACTACGATAGTTCTCTAAATAATCGTTCTTATTGCTATGTACAAGATCATCTTGCAATGGAAAAAGAATCATTCTATACCAATTTTTTTGATTGTACCAATACAACGCATGCAAGTAAAGAATCTTGTGACCTCAACAACTTATCAACCAAAAATCTTTTCCCAAAAAATTCTGACACTCGAACTTCTCGCACTATGTACGAATCAATAAAACAGCCACACAATTCTTCAATACAAATAAAATCACTCGGTGTCACACCGTGGCGCTTTTTTCCTCAAAATGACAGTATCTTTACTAGTTCGCCTCTCTGTTTCAATAAAGATAATGTATTTCAAATTAAACCTAAAATCTTACTTTCTCAAAAAGAGATGCCAACTTTTGAAGAGTTTTTAAATAAGATACATCCTCGATGGGCATCTTATTTGCCAGGGTAAGATTTTTTTTAAACCAATAAAAATAAAATAAGCTTTATATATATATATATATATATATATATATATATATATATATATATATATATATATATATATATATATATATATATAATAAAAGTTATATCAAAGAAATGTTTTTCTACTACCCAGTCGGCATTTCTGAAAAAAAACTTTTTTTTTAAAGTTCAAA
The DNA here is from genome assembly GCF_038396675.1 of Hydra vulgaris. Lineage (NCBI taxonomy): Eukaryota > Metazoa > Cnidaria > Hydrozoa > Anthoathecata > Hydridae > Hydra > Hydra vulgaris. Next base: position 30,149,120 of record NC_088924.1, on the reverse strand, counting down.
AGATGTTCAGCACGTTTAAAAGACGTCTTTTTCGGACCAAATGCCGGCTGGTTACATATGTATTATAAGTCCTATTGCTTTTGACAACGTAAAAAAATAAAGTGATGGTCTTTTTTTTATTTTACGCCGAATCTGCACTCTTCCTATTAAAATATATCGTTTGGAGCAACTGAGAATGTCAAAAATAATGATTTAAGTTGCCATATGTTCATAATTGACGTATTTCTTTCAGAAATTTAATTTACTCTATTTTTGTTTTTACCGCATTCATGGAATATATATTAGAGCATAAGTAATGCAAAAGTAAAGCAAAGTGAAACTTGTAATGTTTTTTTTTTCAACAATATGTTTTTATTTTATAATTTAATCAGAATTTTTCTCTTTTTAATGTATTTACTTTTTACAAAAACACTAAAAAATTCCGTTCTTAACTAATTTACTAAAAAATGATTTCTATAAGAAATTCTTCTAAAGTTTATTTTAAAAAAAGCTGTCAAAATTCCGTTCTTAACAAGTTTTCTGCAGTTACAAATATTTGCAGTATAGGATGTTTAAAAACTTTTGTTTATACTATTTCTATTTACAGATTTATATTTCTTAATTCTAAAAATAATTTTTTTTCTTTGCAATAAATTTTCTCGTTACTTGCTTTCTTAATGATAAATTTTACAAAATTTAAACAAAATACTTTTTCTCAAGTTTTAAATAAAATCAAACAAATAAAAATTTATTTTTGTTTAATACAACTACTTCTTGTGTTTAAAAAATTTTTTTGTTTGTTTGTTAATGCAGAAATTTAATAATGTTCTCCACTTAATAATGTTCTCCACTTAATAATGTTCTTCACTTAATAATGTTCTCCACTTAATAATGTTCTCCACTTAATAATGTTCTTCACTTAATAATGTTCTCCACTTAATAATGTTCTTCACTTAATAATGTTCTCCACTCAATAATGTTCTCCACTTAATAATGTTCTCCACTTAATAATGTTCTCCACTTAATAATGTTCTCCACTTAATAATGTTCTCCACTTAATAATTAAACAAAAAAATGTTGTTAGTTGTAGCTATTTCCTTCAGGAATATTCTATTTTTAATAGCCTTTGTCATAAGTAAAATACTTCCAGCACCGAGCTAAGTCCTCACCGAGCTAAGTCCTCACTGAGCTTAGTCCTCACTTTATAAATTTTAAAAGATTGCTTGTAGTCCACAGTATGATCTTTAATGTTTTCTCATTAACAATCTAATTGTTTATCTTGCAGACCAGTTATTTTATATATTGATTTTATATTTGGATTTTTTAAAGTAATAACCAACTAACTGCTATATCTTGAAATGTGCTCGAACTACCTTGAGCAGTCATGCTACATTTCTATATGCATAAGTTAAACGCAACTTTGCATTAAATAGAGTTTGACGTCACCAAATATATGGTAATTTGAAAATGTAAAAAAAAATTGATAGATCACTGTTACTATTGATAAATAATAGTTTGCTATTGTTGACAAGCTATAGTAATTGTGATATTTGTATTAATATTGTTTTCACCTTTTCAATATAGTGTTTTTAAAAAGTTTTTTAAAAACTTTTCATAATAAAGGTTTTTGTTCTTTAACGTTTTAATGACAGGGCCGCGGCGAACAAAAGCGGTGTATGTGTATGGTGTTTTGTTATTTTATATTATTTGAGCATTATTTAAGGAAATAATGCTCATGAAAGTTCTTAAAAATATAAGTTTTTAAAACTGAAAAGTTAAAAACTGTTTATAAAATTATTTTTTACCCTTTCTTATACAACAGCTTTACCATACCTTTTTCAGCATTTTCTTAGCTTTATCATTATTGCTATAACGTAATGAAATGCAACAATAAATAAAAGAAATTTATATACCAGCAACTTAACAACCCCCTCATTTTGAGGAGGGTGCGACTATAAATTTAAGGAATTTAAACTCTTTTGGATAATTTTGTACCCAGGCTTCAGTCAAAGCAATATTTTGCACTTTACATAAGCATAAACATACTTAAGTTTGTTGTTTGGACAAAGCCTGACGGTGTCATCTGAAACATCAAAAAATCTTGCCTACGCTCCTGCTTACTCTAGATTATATTTAAACGTAAAAAGTATATTTTGGTAAATTTTAATGTTAAAAAAATTTATGTATTTTTTAGATTACGGTTTTTTTTAAGTAAATTATCTTTGTTATAATGTGATGCAAAATATAATTGGAAAAAAAAAGCATATCTTGTTTTATGAGGTTTTTTAAAGAAAAAAAGTTTATTTATCGACATTTTTTCTTTTTTTAGTGATGTTAGATTAGAAGCTATTCTGTTTTTTTTTGTTTTACCAGGGATAGTTTTTTTTTTTTTTTTGCTAAGAAAGAAAACTGATCATAAAATATCAAACTTGATGTTTATGTTTATATCAAATGAGTTTTGCAAAAAATAAATGGAGCTATTAGAATCCTTAACAACAAAAAATTAAAAACCTGTGACCCCAACCTATGAACCCAACCTCAAATGTGAGGGGAATAGTTTACCAGTTTTATTACTATTTAGTTTTATATTCATTAATAGTCCTCATTAATACTTCATTAATTTGTATTCACTAAAAAGGTTTTTTATTGATTTTAAATTTTAATGATCTTTTAGTACTTGAAAATGACTGTGTAAATTTTTCCCCTTAATATTAAATATTTATAATTTAATACTGCAAATTATAAATGTAATTATACTGCAATTTATTGCAAAGCAATCTCATAATAGTTACCAAGTTTAAAACTTTGTTAAGTTGTTGTAGGTCAAAATTTATAACTCTAAAACTTTGTTAAAATGTTAAAAGACACCAGAGACAACAAGGCCAAAAAAATAAGAGTTTCAAGGCCAAGGCCTACGTAAACATTTTCAAGCCCAAAGACCTAAGTTTTTGCCTTACGTTAAGACCAATTATTAAAAATGTGACAATAAAGCCACTTGTTGTAAAAATAGATCAAGGTTATATGCAGAATTCAACGAAGTCAATAAGAAAATATACTTATATAGATATATATGAAAGCCGAAAACAAAAATGCATAAAAGTAAAGAATGAAAACTTTTAAATCTTTAGCTTTATGTATTTTTTTTTGAAGGCCAAGGCCGAAACAATCAAGGCCAAGGCCAACATTTTCAAGTCCAAGACCAAGGCCAACAGTTTCTAGGCCAAGCCTTTTTTTTTGGCCTTTATTTTTTTACCTTAAGGCAAGACCTTTAATTTTTGGCCTTAAGGCAAGGCCAAGGACCAACAACTCTGAAAAACTCTATACAAAATTTAAAAAAATTAGGCACCCCAGCAGTCAAAATCCATTACACTCGCATGCTTAATATAAGGGATGGATAGGTAGGTGAGGTTAGGGAAATAAGAGGATTGGGAAGGAATTTAAGTCCAAACTTAATAAACGGGGAGGGGGATATAATAATAGTTTATGCGTAAATTTTTTACAGAATATGCAGGGCCGTCCTGAATGAGGAGGTAGTCAAACTCCACTAAGAAAATTTTATTCAAAAATTATTCTGTTGTTTTTTAAGGCTTTCTTACGGCCTTACTCGGCAAAAAAGAATTTTATGGCCATAGTCGGCAAAATCTTTTTTTTTACTTCCCCCTCCCCTTATTTTTAACTCTCTTCGGCACAGCCCTGAACGTACGTATAAAACGACTTAATTTTAGCGTGGCTCGCGGTAAGATTGCGCAATTTTTAACATCTGTTTTATGATAATTTCAATAGGATTTAATATGCTTATGTAAGTCTTATACTATAGTGAGAAATTAATCAAAAGCTAATTTTTGTCAAATCGAGATTTACTAAGTTTATTATCTCAATGCAACTAAGGCATAAAACAAACTCGTAAAAAAAAAAAGAAAAAGCTGTTAAGTTTGAACAAATCCGATAAGTTGTTAATGGCAAACCAAACAATTTTTTATTTATTGGTATCTAATTTATGCAAACAAAGAATTCGTAAATAACGGCAAAATATTATAAACAACCGAAGCGTCTGTAAAAACAGTTTTGCAGGAGATATATCAGTATTATAAAGATATCTTTAAGCGTTTTTTTAACATGATTGATGATAAAATTTAATACAGTTTGGTATATTTAAAAAAAATATGCTACTTTTAAAAGCAGTTGTAATGAATTATGTAATATATATTTCATTTTGCGCTGTGCTAACAATAAAAAGTATTTATCTTAATACATTACTGAAGCCATAATAGCTATTTGTATCGACTTATTCAAAGATATAATTGTTTTTATAACGATTAGTTAAAAGTAACTTATGTTACTTTTAAATTATTGTTATAAAAATAAAGGAAACCAAATGTCAATTATAGTTTACTACTGATATAAAAACGAAACGAGTTTAAAAATGAAAGTAATTTGTTTATAAAGTTTACCGCCTCTGTTTTTTAATTGTTTACGCATTCTGAATGAAATCAGTTATTTTTTTCAATATAGCCGAATAAGTCGAGTATTTCTAAAAATGATAATAAATACCGGAAACAGTTTTTTGAATGGGGCTAAAAGTCATGATTATTTATGCAAAAACAACTTTTGTAGAAAAGTTAACACTACCATAGTTTATCTGAATCTAACGAGACATTATTGTTAAACATACTCATTTAGGTGTGGTATTGAAAATAATAACTTCAATTTTCATAAAAATATGGTTTTTCATGAATAATTTTCCCAAATAATGTCTGATTATAAATGTCAAGTTATATTCACTGAAAACAAACACCAATACGTGCTTTTATGAAAAAATCAAACCCGTAGACTTATCTATAGCCAATCCCCAAGGTACTTTATGTTGAAAATTACACCTTTTCTAAATAAAACTACGCTTGATGATTTGTTATAGTCGCATTACTTTTACCAGATTATAATAGCGGGTAAATAATCTTTCCATACATACAAAATACGTCATACTTTTTGATAAAAAAAACTTTATTGTAATTGAAAAAACTTATATTTTTGTTCGGAAAAACGTGAACCATGCCTTAGTTACATTGAGATAGGTCGAAATTTTTTAAGGCCTGGTTACACTGAAAGTTTTTAATTTATCAGTGACTGATTTATATTTTTTCTAATTTTTTTTAATTTTTAGATATAGTTTTTTTGTTGATAACAAATAATAATTTATATACGAAAGAGAGAGAGAGGGAGGGGGGGTAGTTGTTTTAAAAAGACTGGGATGGGTGGGAAACTATTCTAAAGATTAATAAATGTCTCTTTGCGTGTATTAAGCACGCGAGAGTACTTACATAGTTTTTAATAAAAAACAATCAAACCACAAACGAACCATCTAAAACTAAAACTAAAGACAAACGAGGCCATAAAGTTCGATAATACCATCCCAAACAAAATGTTTAGCATCTGAGTTACTACAAAAGATCCTTTTGGTGACGAGACGAGAAGCACTTATCACTTCACTGATTTTACGTTTTGCTAACGCGCAAATTTTACATTTGCGCGTTAGCAAAACGCGCAAATGTAAAATTTTTTACGTTTTATAACTCGCAAAAGCTAAAGTATTTAGCTTTATTATTATCAAATAGTACAACTACTTTTAAATTTGCAAGTTGCAATCTTTTCCATACAATACAAATTGTAGTTGATTCGACTGCAAATCCAATGTAATTGTGTCGACCAAAAAAATATATATATAGTAAAACTCAACTGCAAATTATGTGCTGTTGAGCTAACACTGGGTCTTGGCTTTAAAAATTTTTTTTTTAGAAAAAATACCCTAAAAATATAAGAAAAATGTAATCTTACTGTTTTTGCATTTTTCTGATATTTTCTTTACTTTTAAATATTATACAAGTATTTTTAAATCTGTAATTCTGGAAGAAATCTGCAAATCTGGAAGTATTTTATTAAAAAAAAATGTCATCGTAGTTTAAAATGGTATTTAAATTAATACCATGTCTAAAGAAGAAACTTGTTTTCTTCGCACTTTTTTTTGTTTTTTTGTTTATTTATTTATTATTGAACTTAGAAATATCATTATAAAAAGTATTGTTACAAATGTCAATTCGTTTTTTTTTTTTTTTTTTTTTTTTTTTTAATTAAAATAATTGATTTCCTTGTACAAAATCCTTTTTAAAAGTAATCCGGATTACAATATAAGGAGGTTTTTGTCAAGAAAGATCTGTGTATAAGTATATGTTTTAATACCAATTGTTGTCTATAGAATGCAAAACTTTTGCAATAAATGACCTGCATGAAATGTGTAGCAGAAAGGTTTACAAGGAATTGAAAGCAAAGAGGAGATCTTTAGATTCTAAAGTGTGAGTGCCGGCAATATGTTGGTTTTAAAATGTTTTTATGGTTTTTAAATATATTTTAACAGAAAATTTTTAACAGAAACAAATGACATTCAACGGACGTTGTTCGGTGATTTTTTCATTTTTAACATAAAATTAGCGGTATTATAAGCGCTAATTATCGCTAGGGTATTAATATAAAAAAGACGTAATAATATTTTTACTAAATAATATTAATATATAAAAGTCTTATAAATTAATATTTTATTGATTTTGTTATGGAAACTTAGTCTTCTTCGCTGTAATATAAACTTACGATCGAAGTTTAAATTCTAAAACTTTTTAAGCAAATAACTAGAATGCCGAGTGAAGCTATTTAAATATTAATAGAGTTTGATTGAACTTTAATCGATACAGTTAATATGAATAACATGACTATTTCTTATATTCTTTAAATGATATTTTTTACATATATATATTATAAATAAATTGGTTTTTAAAATTATTGGATTGCCTTACTTAAAAAAAAAAAAAAAAGTAATTAAATTAGTATGTTAAAATTTTGATTTTTGTGTATTAAAGGATTTTGTGTATGAAAGAGTTATAAAAAAAACTAAAGAACAATAATATTATGGATTTAACAGCGTATTAACAATATATATTTTCTAAAAACATTAAACAAAAATGTTTTTCGAGAAATAGACGTAAAATATTAAATAATAAATTGACGTACAATATATAAACATAAATTGACATGAAATATTATATAATGTAAATAAATAATTAGCTATGCATATTTTTTATACACACCCAAATGAAATTTATTCAAATTATATATATGTATATATATATATATATATATATATATATATATATATATATATATATATATATATATATATATATATATATATATATATATATATATATATATAGGTATGTGGATTGAATGTTTTAAATTAATCAAAGGCTAGATTGTTATATATCATTGAAAAGGGCTTCAATGCAGTATTTTAAAGGTGAAAAAATTATTAAAGTTGAACAATTCTATTAAGGTGGTTCGTCACAAAAAAAAATTTTTTTTGAAAAAATTTATTTTTTTGCTTTTAATTGCAAACAAACTATTATTTACAGCAACTCATAAAAAAAAATTTCAAAAATTTTGTAATCTTGCTTAATTTTTTTTACTTATTTAACAAAAATAGGTACATTTTGAGGAAAAATCATAGCAAACCTCAAACCTAATAACTCAAGAAAACCTAGTTCATTTTGAATAAAAATTTTCAAACCTTTTCTATACATATAGTACTAGAGGATGAGCGAAAAAAAAATTGAATTAATGAAGATAAAACTCATTTTTGATTCATTTTTGTGAATATTTTATTAAAAGTTGTTATTTTTTCGATTTTTTTTTGCATTTTAGTAAAACAGTCACATAAATATACAACAAAATAAAAAACTGCTTCGCTCATCCTCTAGAGATTATTATTAGGAACATTTCCTGAAATTTTCAAGTGAATTAATAAATTTATGACCGAGTTATGATGTTTGAAGTGAAGAAAAACGAAGAAAAATTCGATGTGTCATAAAAACCATTTTAAAAATAAAATATCTTAAAAAGCTCCTGCAGAATAACTTTTTGTAACCTGATTTGAATCTTCAATGTCAATAAGTCCTTTTTTAATAGTTCTTATGGTTTCTCTGCGTTGTTTTGCAACATCAGTCGATTTTTTGTCTAAAGTTTTAACTCTTGAACTATCTCTGCCATATGAAAGTTTAAAAAAAGGTTGACTACATAAAATTCCATATTGTTTAAAGACTAAGTCTACACCAAAAGATCCTTCATTAAACTCCAGTATAGCTGAATAAGGGGTCGTCCATAAAGTACGTACGCCAAAAATTTTGAAATTTGACCCCCCCTCCCCCTGTTGCCATGCGTACTTTTATGTCCCCACCCCCCCTTAAAAGTACGTACGTTTCTCAAATACCCCCCCCCCCCTCAAATATCCATCCCCCCCATCCCTCCTTTTTTTTTTTTATTAATTAAAAAGTTTAATTAAAAAAAAAAAAGACGGAGGGTACCTTAGATACTTTATACTACCGCAAAGCTTTTTGCTTACGCATTTTAAAAACGTCTTTAAGTATAAATGCAAATAATAATTTAAATAAATTTAAAATTTATTAATTTAAGTGTGTATTTGGGCGAAAGGTTTATGCGGCGGCAATAGTCGACGGAGATCCAGGTTCGACTCTCGGTGAAATCTAGGAAAACTTTTTTTGTTTTTTTAACGAATCAAATGTAAATAAACTATACTTAAGGTGGACGTTTTTTTCAGGCACCCCTCTTTAGTAAGTAAAAAACGAGTCTAAGGTGAGATCAGTAATATTGAAAACAAAGGGTAAAACCCAGTGTGAGGGAGCAAGAGCAAATTTTGTGCCCTTTTGCTATTTTAAGAAACTTTTTATTTTAGCAAAACCTAGCGGTCTTTGAGACGCCATTGACACGTTTTTTTTGGGGTGACTCCGTCCCATCAACCACGGCCCTCAGGTCTTACTCAGGGCCAGTATATAAGGGTGGGCATGTATGCATGGGCCCCCTCAGGATTTTTTGATGTTTTGATTTTTGATGATAGAACACTTTCACACAACGTGCAAACTTAAGTTTGTTAATATGCCAAATGAGGTGGCCTTGCAAAAAATTTGGATGGCGGAGGCCATCCAAATTTTTTTCCAAATCTAAAAGTTATAACCATGCAAAATTTACACCCCTCTCATTTTGGGGGTCGGGAGGGTAAGCGTTTTAAGGCTTTTTGTTCACAGGCCTCCGCCATCCCGATATTTTGCAAGGCCTCCTCATTTGGCATAGGTATAAACAAACTTAAGTTATGAGTTTGCACGATGTGTGAAAGTGTCCTATATGGAACATCAAAAAATTCTGAGGGCGCCCATACATGTGTGTGCATAGAGGAAAACTATACCCTCTACTTCATATACCATACATCTTTTTATGTTGGCAAACTAGAATCTTTAGTCAGAATGTAACTTTTCTATTGATTAGCTGGTTAATTGTGATAAATTAGAAAATCGAAGTACGTACTTTTAAATTGAACCCTCCCCCCCCCCTCCCATACGCTTTCGTACGCTTTTTGAAGACCCCCCCCTCCCCCCTAAGAGCGTACGTACTTTATGGACGACCCCTAAACACCAAGTTCTAATATGGTTCTACTAACATAGATATTTTTTGGACATTTGTTCCAAATTATATGATTCAGTGCCTCATTTGAATTCTGAGTTTGACCGTGCAAACACTTTTTTAATAACTCATCGGAAGACAATTCTAAAAAAACTGGGCGAAGTATTAGGTGGATCCACATTGCAAAATTAATATTTGGTCTATATGTCCCATTTGTTTCCAGTTTCTTGTACTTGCACCAACTCGCACTACCTGTTGGGCAAAATTGGTGGCGGTATTTATCATCATCAAATTCAGTGCAATGCCATAATATTGCCAAAATCGACTTCTTCATACTGTAGATTGCATTTTTATTGCTACGTATGGCCATTCCATAGTAATTCTGCATTGAATTAATATTTTTTTTGGTTAATTTTCCTTTCCCCGATAAAGGCGTCAATGTTCCTTTATATTCTTTGACCAGATTTCGTAGTCTTGTCCCAAGGCGCTTCTGGACATGACCTACGCACTCTAACTTTTCTGGAATGATACTATATTTCTCATATGGGTTACTTTTAACTACTTCTTTATATGATGAGGTATCACCATCTCCAAGGTATTGATTATAAATTAAACCATGCTTTTCAATTGAACGCCCAAACATTTCAATTGCGCTTACTGCTTCCATTGAGCAAGAAGATTTTGTATGATTTATGGAACATTTTCCACTTGATAAATGATCACGACTTTTTTTATCATAGTCAAAATTAATATTATTTTTTTTCAATGCATCATAAGTTGCACATTTTTTGCAATGCTTTGACAAGACATGTATGTCGATACATTTTCCTGCATTTATTGCTGTGACTATTTCGTTCATCGAATTAAATCCACGTTTCTGCCATGTACCATCTACTGATACACAACATAATGGATATGGGTTAGTAAGCTCAAACAAATTTTCTTTTATCTGATGAGTAGCTTTTTGCATACTTTGTTCTGCAGCATTTTCATAAGCTCCATGTAAAGATTCTGAAATGGAATTATACGTTTTGCGCTGAATTGAAAACATATTCATACATCGTGAAAAATTGACTAATGATTCGTGTCCCCTACCAATTTCTCGAAAAGAAGCTATAGCTCGAATATTTATTTCAAATTTTATTCGACCTTGAACTTTATTGATATTAACACACTCAGTGGATGTATAAGTTTCTTTATTAAATTTGCATGCATTACAAGTCAAGCTTAACTTATGTGCATATCCCATTCTAGATGAAAGCTTGTCAACCAAACTAATATCACTTGAGCTACATTCTGGACAACAGAAACAGTCTTTTAAAAATAACTTCAATAGTTTAAGGTTCATAATAATATTGTAATTCTCATTATCATAACAACATGAGTGCAATCTGGATTTAATTTTAGCTCCTCTAAGGTTATTGAATTTAGAAGTGTTATCCTTTTCAGAAAGTGAGTTGTTTTCTTTCTTTTTATAAAATATGTTACAACGTTTTTTTCCTCGTGATACATTCTTACTATTTCCCATTTAAAAGCTTTAAAAATAAACTGTAAAACAATATGAAAATCACAGAAAACTATTTAATACAAGTAAAAACTTTACTCTAACAAGCACACTGTTAAACAACATTTTTGTTTTAAAATATCCCATAATGCAGTTTAAGATTAGTTATATTTCACATAACAGATTCAGAAAAATATATATAATTGAAAGACCTAATATAACATAATCTTAGCAATGAACTAGATAGGTTTGGGTTTATCCAAAACAGTAACTAAGGCGTTGCTAAGGACTTATTTGTTTATGCACCTACTAAAAGGTTAAATATCACAAAAAATATAAAACAAAAGGTATATTCTTTTTCAAAAAATTAAATGTGACTAAAATTTTCTATCAGATAGGATAATATTATTTTTTCTCTAAAAAATAAATTTATTAACTTTTTTTTTGTGATGAACCACCTTAAAAGTTATGAGGTTTTTAGTAGCAAATTTTTGATATAAAGATTTATTAAATCTTGGTGGTGATGGTTACTAGTGATTCTTCCCGGGAAAAATTTTATTCCAATTTCCCGGAATCCCGGGAAATTTTTTTCGGGATCCCGGGATTTTTGTACACACATTTTTTAACTTTCCCGCCAAAGTCAGAATTTTTTGTTTTCCGGACCATAATAAATATTGCTTATTTATATTGTTTACATATTGAAATTTATCGCAGCGCATTGGGAATTTTTAAAAAAATGTCCTTAAATCTTAAAACTTCGAAGGTTTGGAGTTATTTTGATCTTAAAAAAGCAGATGAGGCACAATGCAAACATTGTCCAAAAATATTACTATGCAAAGGTGGTTCCACTGTTGGATTGAAGAGGCATTTAGAAAAAATCCATAATATTATTTTAAATAAAGAAGAAGAACCATCAACTAAAAAACGTTGTGTTCAATTAACAATTGATTCCATGACAAAAAAAGTTTCATTGGGAGAACGATTGGCTCGTTTTGCTGCGATTGATGGTTTACTATTAATGCAATAACTGAATCGGATCAAATTCGTGAGTTGCTTCGTGATAAAGGCTTTACTCTTCCTAAATCGAAAACAGATGTCATGAATCTTATATATATATTATTTGGAAATAGTCGAAGAAAATAAAAAAAAGATACTCGAAATAAAAGAAAAAAAATGCAAGTTTAGTATAGATTTGGATGAATATTCAAAACATGGCAGAAGATTTATGAATATAAATCTTCACTTTAATGAAGGCTTTATTAATCTTGGATTAGAGCGAATGTTAGGATTGCACAATTCAAATGATTGCCTAGAACTACTCATCAAAAAATTAAACATGTTTAATGTAAGTCTTACAAATGATGTAGTTTGCATAACAACTGATGGTGCTTCTGTTATGGAAAAATTAGGATATACTTCGCCTTCTGAATATCAACTTTGTTTTGCACACGCAATACATTTAGCCGTTGTTGATGTAATATATATAAAAAAAAGGTAAAAATAATAATCAAAGTACTAATGACAAAGATATTGAAGATGATGTCTTTGATGATGACGATGATTATGATGAGGAGGAGGATCAGCAAAATGAAATTAGTGACCAAGTTCCTGATCTTGTTCCTGAGCTTCATAAAGTTCTTGTTAAAGTTAGAAAAATAGTTGTAACTTTTAAAAGATCTCCTTTAAAAATGGATTCTTTAAAGCGTTATTCTAAAAATGAATTTGGACAAGAGCTGGTGCTAATTTTGGATTCAAAAACTCGTTGGAATTCAATGTTGACCATGATTCAAAGATTTATTAAAGTTAAAAAAGCAGTTTTTAAATCTCTCGTGGATTTCAGTTTAGAAAACCTAATGTTGTCTGATGATGAACTTACAGTAATTGAAAATTTAGCAAAAAGTCTGGAACTTATTGTCTTAGGTTCTGAAATGATTTGCAGAAGGGAAGCAACTTTATTAACAGCTGATGACACATTAAAATTTATGGTTAAAGAACTTGATGTTCAAGATTGCTACCTAGCAAAAGATCTTAAAAATGCTTTAATTGAAAGAATATGTCAAAGAAGAAAAAAAGATCTTGTTGGTTTACTAAAATTTTTAGATAATCCACAATCTTCAAAAAGTGATATGGATGATGACTTATTTAGCATGCCATCTAAAGCAGTTATGATAAATTTAGCGATTGAAATAGCTGGTCGACTTTTTCCCATAATTGAAAATATAGCAAAAGAAAAAGATAGCGATAGAAAACTTAACAATAGTATTATTGATATAAATCAGTTATCTGAATCTATGGCTGCCAGATTAGAAAAATTTGTAAAAAAAAAAAGATGTTTTTGAAGTCAAGTGCAATAAATCAATTATGCGTCAAGAATTCAATCTGTTTGAAGCTACTAATAAAAGATTGCATAACTTAGATATGCTTTATAATGCGCTTTTAACTATTCGTCCTTCCAGTGTAGAGGCTGAAAGGGTGTTTAGTTCAACTGGATTTTTTTTTACCAACTATAGAACTAGATTGATCGACATTCATCTCGATGCACTGGTTTTTCTCAGAAGTCACTTTAAAGTTGTAAACAGTTACAAAAAATAAATAGAAAAATAGAAAAGTGTATTTAGTTATTTATATTTTCTCTGATGAAGAATTTCCCGGGATCCCGGGAACAATGTAAATAATTCCCGCTATCCCGGGAATGGAAAAAGTCCGGGAAATCGCAATCCCTAATGGTTACCCACATCCTAAAATAAAAAGATGTTAAGTTCATAAAAATAATTGTATTTTTAACAAACAAAATAAATTTTTTGAATTTAAATTACAGAAAAATATTTAGTATTGTTGAAATATTAAAATTTTTTACTATGTTTTGTTTTTATTCAAAAAGTAAGTAAACCCAATGTTATTTTAAAACTTTAAACTAATGAAAAACACTTAGTAATTTGAGCATGCTCATATTACACAAAAACGGTATCTTTAAATTAAGTCAAAAGTAAGTGTTTCTATGCATTGTTTTTTAAACGAAAATGAATTGGATTTTTAGCTGAGATATTTTTCTTTATGAAAAAATTTCATTGTTTTAGCACCAAAATTTCGTGCCACAGATTTAATCATGCGTGATGAAATA
>NC_088924.1:30057500-30132500 GCF_038396675.1 Hydra vulgaris | reverse complement strand
CTTCCCAAAGCCAACAAACTATAGATCTATACATATATATATATATATATATTTATATATATATATATATTTATATATATATATATATATATATATATATATGTAGTAATTACATGCTAATAATATGCAAAAAAATATTAAGTCACTTTAAGAGAAAAGTTAGAGAAAGTTAAGCTACAAATATGCTTTACTCATATGTATCACTGGTTGTGAGGGTGTTAGTTTTAGTTCATTCACTATCTAGAGCTATAAAATTTTTTTTTAAATACCATCAATTTGCATCTTGATGTTGTAAAAAAAAAGTAGCTCTATATAACAAAAGTAGCTCTATATAACACATCTGCAGTTAGCAAGGACCTTATTTGGTATTCAACAGCTTCAGTACCAGTTTTAGTTTTTTTTCATCCTACACAAATTGACCATTTGCTGGTAGTACTTGGGTATTGAGTTATAAAAGGTCTAAATTTAGTACTTGTAACCATTTTATTAGCAGGACTGGATCATTAGCAGTTGTTATTTTGGATAGAAGTGTTAATTCAGAGCTATATATGTGTATATATATATATATATATATATATATAAAAACAAATAAATAAATAAAATATATTTCAGACAACAGGCATGTACAAATTAGGTGCCTGGTCCATAGTTTTTTTGTTTTTTTTTTCAAAGAAAAGTATTATTTCAAACTTTGATTAACTGAATTCATAGAGTGATTCACCAAGGTACAAGCCATCAACTGTTTACGAAAAGCATGTCTGTAGTTTAAGATAATTGTATGAAAAGATGGTAATCTGAACTCTAAAAGCATGTAAGATATACTATCATATTTGTTGTATCCGAAAAACATTTTAGCACATTTGTTGTAGCAATACTGAAGGCGTGCCATTGTTTTATCATTATAATTTTGCCACAAAGGAACACCATATAAACAAATGCAATATGCTTTAAACAGTTTAATCTTCACTCTGGTAGAGCATAAATGAAAGTGTCTAATTAAGATATTTGTACTTGTGTAAAGGCCCTTCACCTCTTTAATTATATCAAGATCATCAGTAAGGTCATTTTTAATTATATGACCAAGGTATTTAAAAGATTCAAAAAAAGCAATTTCACATCCTGACACGCATAATTCTGGGAAGGAGTTTGATATAACTTTTGATTTTTGAGTTGGATTAAACACCATACATACAGTTTTCTTGGTATTAAAGGACATGTTAATTAAGGAAGATTCCTTATTTGTAAAGCTAATTAGTTTTTGAAGAGAAAACCAAGAAGGCACAATTAGAACCATATCATCAGCATAGGCCAACACATTCATGAATATACCACCTATATTACATCCAATACAAAGGTTTGATATTGATGAAATCAAATCTTGTATGTAAAAGTTAAATAGAAGTGGTGACAATATACTTCCTTGACGAACCCCATTCCCAATTCCAAAACTGTTTGATTTTGTTTTCTGCCATCGAACAGACATTTGTTGATTATTGTACCAAAATGCAAGCAAACAAATAAGTTTTTTGGGCAGACCAGAATCTAATAATTTTTTGAACAACAGCCAGTAATTGACACTGTCAAATGCTTTATTAAAGTCTATGAAGCAAGCAAATACATGGCTTCCTCTAGATGTGTAGTACTGCACAGTCTTTTTAAAATAGTTTGAGCATGATGTTGTTGAGTGATTTTGTTTAAAGCCAAATTGGTAATCATCATTTTTAATGTTGTACAAATTGATTTTGCACATTATTCCAGAACTTTCTCGAGTCTGTGTTGTTCATATTTTTTGCACATAAATCGGCTTGAATTTGTTTATTATGATGTCTACAATATCTAAGAGCTAATTTAAAAGTAGCACGAGAGCGCTTCATGTTTTCAAAAATGTCACCCTGTTTCTTCTTTCCTTGAAAAATCCATTGCTTGAAGGCATCTCTTGCAATGTCGTTTTTATCTTTAACATAGTCATTCCAACCTGGAGTAATATATTCATGGTTTTTATGTTTAAAATTACAATGAGGTATGGTATCAGATACAGAAGATTGCATAGTATTTATGATGCTGTTATAGAATAAATCAATATCGTGAGTTGTATTGTAGCCATTTGGAATATTTTTAGTAAGTAGATAGAGGGGTACATGTACGGATTTTAATAAAGAATCTACTTTTTCTGCATAACGTGTTAAGGTAGCTTTGTCACAAGTTTGCCAGTTAGGAGATCTAGTTGTCATATTAAAATAAGGTTTGTTATTATATATTTTGGATGAGTTAGCTAATGAGCAAGAGATCAGAAACGCTAATGGTTTATGGTCTGATGCAATAACATTGTTTAAAACCGAAATAGATATAATTAGATTATCAATAATTGGACTGCATAGAATGTGGTCCAACCACGAATAACTATCACCATTGTCACTGACATATGTACAAATATTGTCAAGGCGATTTATATCAGATTTAATCAATTTATTTTCTAAAGCAAGATTAGAAAATTCTTCATAGAATCTTGACCCATTATAACAATATATATATATATATATATATATATATATATATATATATATATATAATATATATATATATATATATATATATATATATATATATATATATAATATAGTAGTCAAATGAGACTTTAACAGGAAAAAAGTCTCCTTCAACACCTTTTTTTAACATTTAAGCGACATCAACAATTAAGCAACATTTTAATGTTGTTTAAAAGTTAAAACAATTAAAATAATGTAGTTGAAGTACAATAGGTTTTATTGTTTTTTAAAAACCACAATAATAATGGCTTGAAAGTTTTTTTAATAGTATTTTTGATTTTGTTTTTTTATTGTTTTATAATATTTGTAAAACATGCAAGAATATTTATGATATATATAAATTATAGATATATATATAAATTTATTTACTGTGCAATTATATTTATATATATGCATTAATGTAAATATTGCGGTTTAAAAGAAATGGTTTAATATTCTTAAAAACATTGTATAATGAAACTAATAACAAAGAGATAAGACTTATCATTGAATAATTAGAGAGGTCAGTATGTTTTCTAGAGTTTTTAAAAATTGAAACCACTTATTTAACAATTAATAGTTTAGCGAGAATTGAAGAGAGTTCTGGAGAACACTTATGCAGACCTTTCAAGTCTCCCCCATTTGGTGAGAGTCTCCCAAATTTTAAAGAACAATTTATTCCTCTTTTGCATTTGGAAAAAATCTCCCTTTTTTCTTATAAGCAAGCTTTAACCAGCTAGGCTTCTACTTTTTTTCTTTTTAAATAGTTTTTAGGTCTGATTTGTGTTTTTGCTTTTCTGATTTGTGTTTTAGTAGTATTCCTATTTGCC
The DNA here is from genome assembly GCF_038396675.1 of Hydra vulgaris. Lineage (NCBI taxonomy): Eukaryota > Metazoa > Cnidaria > Hydrozoa > Anthoathecata > Hydridae > Hydra > Hydra vulgaris. The sequence continues at coordinate 30,129,145 of NC_088924.1, read as the reverse complement.
ATGGAGAATGCATCAATCAAAACAAAAATATAATTAATGTATATATTGGATGCCCTAGGTGCACTTCTTACTCCAAAAATACATATGATAATATTTTGAATATATTTAATCAGTCAAATTTTGAAGACTTTTTTTTTTTTCAGGCAAAGATATATATTAGGCAAATACATTATGGTGGGTCAATATCATAAAGGCTCCCTCATATCCATTGCTAAAACTTGACAGCTTTGCTATGATGGAAATCATTCCATAATGAATGATAAGTTCCGAGTTTGATCCCCACCACGTCCCTGGTAGTACTGCACTCAACTTGTTTTTCTGCACATCAGCCTTGTTTGTCAAGGTTCTTGTTTTAGAGTTATAGATATAAGAGAGGGTTGTAACCACAATTATAGTGGCCTCCTCAACTGTAGTGACCTTTTCGGCCTTGGGGAGGTGAATTAACATTTAAAAAAAATGTTGTCTAAACCAAAAGCCTTAGAAGAGTTAGTTGGCAGAGTTATTTGCAAATAACTTTTCCATTAATTTGACTCCTGAATTTAATGCCCATACTTTTCCTACCATTCTAGTTAAACAGGTTAACCCATTGATAGACATGCAAATCACTCTGGAAGCCAGAGTGGCTTACATGTCTATCAATGTTTGTCAGAAAATATTAAAGTGGTTTGGCTATCAGCATGTTTTAAGCTTCACGAGAAAATGGTTGAGTTATAAATAAAAAAACTTGAAGAGAGTTACATATGGTATGATGTCACCATGCCTTTAATATCAAAATGATGGTGTAGCCATTTTTAGAAATAAAAGTGGTTAGGTGATGGAATAGTTATTATGTGTATGTACATACATACATAAAAACTTTAAATCATTTTAATACAAAATAAAAATTTATTCTGCTAATCATTAGGAATAATTAACGAAGTTTTTAAAATTTTTTTACTCTGGTAGTAACTAAAAGTTACAAATAAAATATAAGGCTGTTTTTAAATATGTAATAATGCACTATGGAGTCAACAATAAATATTATATTATATTGTTTAATTATTTAGAAGACAACTTCTTATACAATAGATCTAAAAATATATCAAGTTAAAACTCAATGCCTTAGTAAAATCTTTTAAAGCAGAATTTAACTGTTGGGCTAACAATAGTCTGATCAGCTTTTGCAGTATGCTTAGAGGCATGTTTACTGGCCTAGCCAGTTTAAGCATTTAAAAAGTTATTACCTGAGTATGTTTTTTAATTGCATCATTTTTAATTATGTAATTTTGCATCATTTTTATGCATTGTTTTTTAATTATGTAATTTTCCATCATTAATTATGTAATTATTAAACTTGTTAATAGTAATAATAATATAGAAGAATTTATTTTCAATTATTATCAGTTTATTGTTTTGTGCTATAGTATTATTATATATTGTATTAAAAGTGTATAAAAATAAGTTATATAATATTATTATATATAATATATTAAATTTATAAAGTTATTTTATTATTGTTTTTATTGTAGACAGGAATACCTTGATGATTTGTATGAGATTGCCAGATCCAGAGATGATCCGCTGCTTCTTGATTCCTTGGAAAATTTTCTTGCTGCAACAGTAGATAATTTATTGAGAAAACAGGCAGAAAATGAATACTTGGAGCTTTCTCTTAAAAGGTTTTAATATTTGTTAATTATCTTTTTATCTGAAAAATTTTCTCATAAATTGTTTAATGTGTGTTAACCAAATAAACAATAAACTTAAAAAAATATCTTAAAGATTTTTCTTTGCTCAAAAGCCTTAGAAAACCAAAACATAATAGAGCCATACTGAAATTCTAGCATAGTGTGAGGGGCCAGCATGGATACATTAAAAACAGATTATCTGTAGTATGTTTGTACATATTACCACTTTTACAAAGCTGATTACTTGTATGCCCTGATGCATTTCTCAATAATAAACAGTATGTAAAATTTTTTAAACCTATTAATAAAAATAAATTTTACAGAGAAGTAATTACTGGTGGGAATGCTTAACAAAAATTTTATTAACTTTCTCAGTAAAGGATATTCTCCTTTTCTCAGTATTTATTTCCGCAATTACTTTTTCCATTTTTTGTTTCATTTAATGAGTATAGCTTGTGAAATAAATTGGTTTCTTGCTATTATTTATCATACTATAGATATCACTCATACTATAGTTATCAACCATATTATAGATATCAACCATGCTCTATATTATGATTGATAACTGTGTAATGTATAGTATCCATAAAGTATTGTACAAATACAATTGTTAATTTAAAAGTTTTTTTTTATAATTAGTTTATAATCAAATTTTGTTTGTTTTTAAACTTGAAGAAGTGTAAACAGTTTAAAATACAGTTATTGCTGAAAATTCCAACCACTTATAATTTTGACAGATATTTATTTATAAATGCTGAAAATGCATGCTGGCATAATTAAACTATCACGTATTCTATGGGTGATTCTATGGTGTTTAGTTATCAACCAATAGAAAAATATCTAATATGCTTTATATACATTAAAATCAGGTGAAATTAAGTCATTATTAGACTACAACTGGCTACAACTTCACTTATGTGCACAATATTTAATAGAAGTTGGCAAGTCTAAACAATTGATTGCTTTGAAAATTAACAATAGTATCATTTGTACATTCATCAAGTCAACAGATAGCCAGAAAATGTTTGAATCTAGAAAAATTCACATGATTTTGTGAAAATCCAGGAAAATCATGTGAAAGATTAAGAAATGCTCCAAAACTGACAACATGGTACTCTGTTTTACTTTGAAAGACATACAAGTTTCAGACTTGCAAATTTTTGCTTAACTGCCTCCCACCAAACTCATGTTTTCACATGCAGATCTGAGGAAAGCCATAACAAAAGCGTGTTGTCATAAAATAATGCTTAAATGTTGTGAATCTTGTAGTTTCAATACAGCAAAGAGGCTGTTCTAAAAGTTCGAGGAGCACATAGAAAGAAACCTTTCATTTCTATTTTGTTTTGTACTGTGTATCTTTATTCTTTTATGCTTATGTTGGTTTTTGAACTAAAACATTTTCTTGTAATAAATGTTTACACTACATAAATATCAATGTGTACACTATACAATACAAAAACAGTTTTTCACTCTAAGTATTGGGTAGTCAAATCTTATTGATTATTACTGCAGATAGATAAATTCGCTGTATTTATTATAACAGTTGAAATAAAGTTATATCATTTAAATATGCTTTCTATATTTTTTTAAGTTACATTTAAATATTATTTATAATGTACAATTTTTTTTTGTAAAAGCTCTCTGTTTATAAGTTTGATTAAAAGCTTTATAAATATTCAAAAAAAAGCTGTAATATAAATGTTTTGGTTTAGAGCAATATTCAAAAAAAAGCTGTAATATAAATGTTTTGGTTTAGAGCAACATTAAAGAATAATGAGTTTAGTTCGCAGCTTGAACAAGAAATGGACCAACATGTTCAAATGCTGGAGGAGAAAATTCGACAAGAGGAACAGCAAAAATTGGCTATTCAAAAACAAGAAGCTTATCAACAGTTAATAATTGCTCAAAAGGAACTGGCTGAAATGGAGAATAAAGTTAAAATGGTATCAACTTATATTTTAATAATGAAAATATTTTGTAATATTAAACATCATTAACATTTTAACTATTTCAAAATACTCACATTACATATTTTCATATAGCTTTACCCATCAAATATGTAAAATGTATGTGTACATAAATACACTTACACATAAATGTGTGAATTTTAAATGTTCTTTATTTATTTTAATTATTAAATATATTCAAAAAGTTTAATAATTATTTAATGTTGTTTTACATTAAATTCAACATTTCATTTATTTTAAAATTTTCTTTTACAATATATAACATTAGTTATATATTTTTGAAGTTTCTTTTACTTTTTTTTGTTTCTCCCAATATCTATATCTGGAGTTAGTGTTGCAACTTTATAAAGTTCATGCAGTGTGTTAACTAGCCTCTATTTAAAAGGCTAGCCTCTATTTAGTTTGTAACACAAGCAATTCTTAGTAGTTAACCAGGGAATTTCCCAATTACCTCTAAATTTTCAGAAAAGTAATTTAAAATTAAAATCAACAAATAAAAGGTAAATTTTTAAAATTGTTTATATATATATGCACTACCATTCATAATTTTTCGAATGGCATTAGCATTTTTTTAAAATGCACTATTAATTTGCACTATTATATAATTTAAAAATATTTTGGTTAAAATGCTTAGATAAAAATCGTAAAAATAATAAAAATGCTAAAGTGGGCAAAACTACATAAAAAATGGAGCATCAATGGCTGTAAATGCGGACCAACGTGGTGAAGTTTTAATTCTTTGGTTTCAAAATAAGATAGTTTGTCTGGAAAAAAAGTTGTTGAATTTATGATAAAATAATGTTAATTATCAACTGTAAAACATGGTGGATGTAGTGTTAAGGTGTTTTGCTTAGAATGCCATAGGTGACTTGGTGAAAATAGAGGGAGTAATTACAAAATTAGTTTACTTGTACACTTAAAAAATTATGCTACTCCTTCGGAAAGATGGGTTAATGAGAAGCTGTTCATTTTTTTTTAAAGAAAATGACTTGAAGCTCAAATCTAAAACATATTTTTCAAAAACTTGTTTGAGTTATTTGACTAAGTTCAAGAATGATCAAATATAGAATAGAATGATTTAGGCTGCCCAATCACAAGATCTCTCTCCTATCGGATTTTTATGGGTGGAATTAAAAGTAATGTCAAAGACTAATGCCAAATGATGCATAAGGTGTGGAATAAAGTTATTAGTTAGTGGCATAAAATTGACTTTGACAAATTGGATAAGTTGTTAAGTAGAATGCCAAGAAAATGTATGGCAGTTATTGTCACTAAGAGTGATTAAAATGCAAGTAAATTATAAATTAATCAGACTATAATCACTAATCAAACTTTTATTAATTTTTTTGTAAACCTAATAAAAAGGAAGATAACATAATTCAGGTAGACATACTTACAATTTCTCTTCCAATAGAATAAAAATGTACATGTTCCAAAAGCGATTCAAGGTTACTACAAAAGAAGAGAAATCCCTATTGGAGTTCAATCTGTTTTCAACTCTTCTGTACATGTCTGCATGGTTTTCTAGTCCATTTGCTTCCGAAGCACCTGCTAATGATTTGAAATTAATAAAGAAATTTAAATCGTACAAAATAATTAACAAAAAAGTTAGCGAGAAGGCAACGGCTGCATTAAAACGCCATTTATGGTACTTGAACGAAGAACTCATTGGATTGAATTTCTTTTCAAGTAATGTATCACATGAAGCAAAACAAAAAATGATTGAAAGATTGAATAACGAACCACAAGAAGACAACCTGAAAAGATTGGGAAATGTTAATGACATTCATTTGAAGTCGATTGAAGATTTTGTAATGCCAAAAACTTAATTAGCATTCTTTCAATGTTTGGGAATTGATGAACAGGCTTTGCTTGACATTGATCCAGTTAGCTGGGACACAGATGACATTTACAAAAAGGCTAAAGACAGAGTGAATGGATTGAGAGTTGTTAATGACTGTGCTGAAAGAGGTGTAGCTTTAATCACACAGTATAATGAAATACTGACCAAGAACAAAGAGCAGAGACAATTTCTTCTGCACGTTGTGCAACATCACAGAGAACAATAAAAAACGGCAAAAAAATCATTACATTTTGAGGGACATCAGGAGAGTATTCCAATGAATTGACATTCTTGGATTTAATATGTTTTAGTCATAGACTTTCAGTACTGTTATTAATTTCAAATTTGTTAATTAATATGATTAAATTAGTTTGATTAATATGTATTGTTAATGCAAAATATGTGGTCTGGCAGTGATATGATTTTTTCAAAAAAAGTTCACAAAACCAGTTTCCGTGTAAAATTTCAAACCTATTGAGCTACCCCTAAATATCATTTTAAAAAGCTGAAAATTTTTATTTAATTTTTATATATTATTTGTAGCAATACTAGAAGGTAAGACTTTCGTATTTTGAAATTTTATTTTTATGCATCACCCTAATATATATATGAATACTGTGAAACAAAATTGGAAACCATATTGGTTGTAAATTAGCTGTAAAATGAGATTGAAAACCATATTGATTGTAAGTTAGCTGTAAAATGAGATTGAAAATCATATTGATTGTAAGTTGTAGAACGAGATTGAAAACCATATTGATTTTAAGTTAGCTTTAAAATGAGATTGAAAACCATATTGGTTGTAAGTTGTTAGACTCAAAATATTATAAAATATTAATTATTAATATTAGTTACTATTAATATTAATATTATTTTATTAATAATAAATAGTTGGTTGATTAAAGATTCAAAGAATCTTTCTAATAATAGATAGAATACTGATTGGACAGTAGTTGCAAAGGTTAGAGAGTTTTGAAAGATTGGAACCTCAGATCTTGTTTTCCAGCAGGCAGGAAAACAAAATTCACATGTTAAATAGTTAAGAGAGTATCAAAGAGAGGTCTGGAAAAGACTTTGATAGGACTGTAAAGGTGGACAATTGTATACAATAAAAGACTGCAGAACAGTTAAAGTGCAATATAACTTAAGCAAATGAAGGAAGAGTAATTTGAATGTCTAACAATGGGTTAGTCATTAGATTAATAAGTCAATTAGTGGAAAAGTTCTTTGTAAATAGTTCTGTCTTGGGTAAGATAATAAGATCAGGCCATGAATAAGAGATAGAATATTAGATTTGCCTTTGTTAATGACAGATAAGAGGTTTTTTCAGTTTTTTATGAAATAAAATTAGTGATAAAGTATTAGGTTTGCCTTAGTTGATGATTTTGTTAAAGATTTTCCAAAAAAGTTAAATTTATTTGTAAATACCCAGGCCAAGCATGTGATTTGAGAATCCAATGGTAATAGTTATCAACACTGAGATGAAACAGATTTAAATTAGTTTCACAACGGGCAAGGATGAATGGTGAATTTTGCAAGAGTTAAAATTTAACTTATGAAAAGTTACTTTAAAGACCTTAAAAATGGTTTGAAACAGTTAAATGGTGACAATATTTTTTATATTTTTTTAAAATTATTTTTAGGTACTATATTCAGGTTTATTAAAGAACTCAACTATAGATGTGAATGATACCCCTAGCAATAAGCTATACAATTGCCTCAGTTTTGCTGATCAACCCAAAGTTGTAACAAATTCTACTTATGTAGCCTCAATAGTGCACAACAGGCACATTATCCATGCGCAACATGACACTTATTAGTTTGATATTTTACTGTTGTTGATGGAATCAGCATTTCTGAGACAGCTGTCACAGAGGGGAAAACAATGTAACACAGAAATCTAAAATCAAAATCTATGCCTCCTATTTCTCTTTATCTATTTCCCCTTTATCTATTTCACAGGCATAGATGTAAATCTGTGTTACATTGTTTTAGGCAGAAAACAATGTAACACAGATTTACATCTATGCCTGCCTAATAGATAATGGGGTGTAAGGCTGTCCAATATAAATTTTAACTTATCCCTAAAGTCTTAGTCTAGGAAGCCTTCTACAAGACAGTAGTAGTAATGATGCAGTAACACTTTCCCAAGTGAGCGTTTTTACTGAGAAACGAGTTTAGTGAAAACTTTTATTTAATGTCTAATGGTTGGTTTCCAATAGTTAGAAATATTTTCAGCACCTAAATTATGTCCCAAATATGTATACAAATTATATGCTTTTTAAAACCTTTTTTCTTCCCCTGTTTTAACTTATCAACGGACTATTACTTATTTGCTGTGTATACAAGTCATGTATACATTTAAAGTTAAGTATTTAACTTCATATAAATATTGCAATTTAATTTCATATAAATATTATTAAAAAGATGGACTTTATTTATACTTGGTTTTTAATAGTAGAAAACAGGATTAGAAACGTCATACTACAGTTAAAGGTTTTTTTTTTATACTAAATTGTAAATGCAAAATAATAATTATAATAAATAAATGTAATTATTTAGATATAAAAATAATTTACATTTTCTAAAATCACGAATTTAAGTAAAGTAAATAATGTTTGTTAATATTTTTATATATTTTTAAAATTATTTGTATGTATAAGAACAAATGTTTTTAATATAAATTTAAATTTTTTATACACGAATTTAAATTTTTGATAAATAAATTTAAATTTTTTATATATGAATATAAATTTAAATTTTTAATATAGAAAATTTAAATTTTTTTAAAATAAAAATTCTCAGCTAGAAAAACAAGTCGAGGAGAAATCAGTTAAAACTTTCGTTCCTAATACAATTTTAGAAGAAATAAAGCTGAAGGAAAAGGTTAATATTTCAATTAATTTTTATTATTCAATGTTAAATCTTTCTTTTGAATAATAATTCATTTTATCAATCATTTAATTAATTATTAATTTTTGTTTTAAAGATCTTCATTTTTAAAATGTGTATAGGAAAATGAAACCCTTCATCTTCGGTTGCTTGAATTTCAAACACAAATGGCTCTTATGAGAACTGAAGTTGCAAAACTTAAGTGTGAATATGATGAACAATCTGATCGTCTTCAAAAAGAGCGTGTAACCGTTTTAGATTGCGTCCAAGAGCAAGAAAATTTAACACGACAATTACATTTGCTACATGAGGCAAATAAAAAGTTGCATGATACAAATGATGATCTTCGTTCAGCAATGGAGGTATGTTAATTATGATTAATTATGAAAAATATTTTTTAAATAGCTTTCTCAATTTTTTTAGAAAAAGTGCTTTCTATAATTTTTATTGCTTACATCACAGTTGCTTTTTCAAGTCTTTATTATTTGCTTTTGCTCAAATTTTTGCAACATTTTATATGATTTTTTTGCTTTACCTACAAATAAGCAAAATTTTTCTTTAATATTTAATTTATTTATTTAGGTCAAGCGTTCAAACAGTTGTTTTATCGGCTCTCCAGTAAAGCGTACTACAAGTTTGGTGTTAACAAAGTATAGACTGCCAAATTTGCACAGTTCATTCCGAAGTGATCCTGGACCAGATTTAAATAATATTCTTAATGACTTTGATGACACAGATATTGAGGATGCTTCAGGGCGATCAATTATACCTTATGATGAAGAAGTCATTGACAAATCTTCACTCATGGCAGAATTAATGGAGGCTGATGACCAAGTTGTAAGTTTTTCATCTTGTTTTTCTTGGTGTTTTTTTTTTAAATTATCAAAACTATTGTTAAATGTTTTCAGCATAATGACTATATGTCTGGAAAAAAACCTGTTAGAGTACTCAGTCTTGAAAACTCTGCTTCATCTACCCCTCAAAAACATGTCGATAGAGAGCAGTTTGTACGTCAACTAGAGGTTTTGTGCGAAACAAACAGAAGATTGGGTGAAAGTAATGATGAACTTAGAGAAGCACTAGGAGTTAGTCACTTATTTTGTTGTTTTCTTTTTTTGAGTTTTTTTTTATTTAGATAACTTTAATTATAAAGGTTAAGTTTTTTTTTATTTTAGATTTTATCAGAGCGACTACGACCACCAGAATTGATAAAAAAACCCTCTGGTTGTCAATCAGCTCCAGTGACTCCTTCAAGAAGAATTTACAGCTCTCCCATCTCCAGCTCTCCTCAAAAGGTTTTATAAAGATTTATTCATAATATTTTAAATTTAATGTAAATGTTAAAAGGTAAAAATATTGTTTTAGTTATGTGTTCTGAGTACATGTAATTATTCTTATTATCACAGTTGTTTGAAAATTTTGACAATTTAAAAATTTTACCAAATAAATTAGGGTAAAGTTTTTATGACTAAAGTTGTGTTTAAAAAAAATGTGTATATTTATTGCAGTACATATCTTATCTATTAATTGTGGTGAATATCTCATTCATTTGTTGTGGTCATCTCATTCATTTATTGTGGTACATATCTTACCAATTTACTGTGGTGCATATCTCATTCATTACTGTGGTGCATATCTCATTTATTTATTGTGGTAAATATCTCATTAATTTATTGTGGGACATATCTTATCTGTTTACTGTGGTGCATATCTTGTTCATTACTGTAGTGCGATGTCATTTATTTACACATTTGCACATTACTGTGGTGCCATCCATTAATTGCTGTAATACCCCTATTTGTTTCTTTGTTGTATATAGCAATCATTTTACTGTGACTTTTAATGTGACTTTTAATGTTACTTTACCCCTTGACATTTAAAATAACAAAATTACAATTATTTTGGTCTTAAATGTTTTTTTAATTTACTTAAGAACAGTTAATCTTAGATATTAATAATACTAATAAATAAATTCTTAGATGTTAAAAAATAAATAATAATAAATAAATAAAATTCTTAGATATTAGAAAATAAATAATTATTAATAAATAAATAAAATTCTTAGATATTAGAAAATAAATAATTACTAATAAAAGTATAAAAAAATCTTAGATATTAGTAATACTAATAAGAAAATAATGTTAGATATTAAAAAGTAAATAATTACCAATAAACAAGATAAAGTATTCTTAAATATTAGAAAATAAATACTAATGAATAAAATAATTAATTGTAGTATATAAGAAAAAGATCCAAAATTATGCTGACAAAGGTAATTCAGTATATAACATATGATTACATATAAGATAACATGATAATATATGATAATGACATGATATAATTTAATAAATGATAGCATATGATATTTTATTAAAGTTGTCTATAGCTATGCTTATTTTTTTACACTATGTTTTATTAATGTCAAAAGTCTGCATTGTGTTGATAATTTTCTTTATAACATTAAGTGTTTAAAGTTTCCCATTTAAGTCATTTGAATTTTTTACACATATGTTATTATTTTTCTCATAATTATGAAAAAAATATTTATAATAAATAATTATTAAAAATAATACATTTTAAGTTTTTTTATTTTTTGATAAGTATTAAAATGAACAAACACGTCAGTGTACTAAATTCTAATTTCTAATAAAGATTCTATATAAATTCTATAATAAAAAATTCTAAAAAAAAAGATTCTATAATAAAAAATTCTAATAAAGATTCTAATAAAAAAAATTTTGATTATTTTTTTTATTAAATATTTAAAATTTAAATTTCAAATGAAAAATTTTTTAAATGTGTTAACACACTGTCATTTTTAGTCTGCAGAATCATCCCACAAAAGTTTTGTTGACACAATGAAAAAGTCTGCAGAATCATCTCACAAAGACTTTATTGACACTGCAAAAAAAGAAGTAAAACTTCAATGTTTTACTCCTTTTAATGAGTCTTCTGTGGATTCTACTACATTTAACACTGATGATGCAACTGAATCTTCAATCTTAAATAGAGAATATCATAGAAGAATGGTTGATGATTGCAGTTATAATAATAATAATAGTTTAACAGATTCAAGTAATGAAGCTACAAACATTGAATCTACTGCATATGATGATGAATCTACTGCTTATGACGGAGAATCAACTGTCTATGATGGAGAATCAACTGTTTTAAACACCTGTTGTTGTGGTAAAATAATTTTCGAAGACAAAAATTTGTGCAAAGATTGCACTTATACTGATACTGAAAAAGCCACAGGAATTTCAGATACATTTTTGTCAAGTGATCAGAGTTTGTTTGATAATATTCACACTGAAAGTTCTGATATAAATAGTTTACATGTCCTACCAGCAAAAACTGATATGTGCACTCAAGTAGATAATAATCTTAGTTTATGTGCTATTTCTGAAAAACACGAAGTTTCAGTTCAGTGTGAACTTCCTCGTGAACTTCCAAGTAAAAATGAACTAAATGTCAATCAGTCTTATGAACATAATAAAATAAAGTTGCTGAGAAGAGAAGCAAAAACAAATAATCATTCGCTAAACAAAACCCAATTAATAGAATATCAGTTTAAAGAAATAGATGAGATAGTACATGGTATAGTTGAATCAAGTCTTGATAAAGCTGATAGTATAAGCTTGGATCATATTTATGAAAAACACAATAGTAAGGAAGTTAGTCAACAAATAAACCCTGAAAAACCTTACTATATATCTGACTATAATTTTTATGACATATTTAATGACCATTCAATAAATCAAGTACCTGAGTCAACAATTCTCACAGACTCTGATGATAGCAATAATTATAGTGATCAGGAAACAGGGATTGATATGAGCATGTTAAAACGTTTCAAACCAGTTGGTGAAGAGAGTAATGAGGTTTATAAATTATGATAATAAAATTGTTTAATAAAAATTTTAACATAACATTAGTTTGTAAATTAATTAAAATCTTAATTAAAATTTATTAAATATTTTGAAATAAATTTCTGACAGGACGCTACTTACGAAACTACTAATGAATACATGACTAACTACCCTTGGTCTGTAAGCTCTGGATCAGCATTTTCATTGAAAAAAAAAAACAAAGAGGTAAAAAAAAAAAAAAGGATGTCACCCGGTGTGAAATCAGCTAGCAACTAGTTAGCAATATTTGTGATAATAAAAAAAAAAGGTTGGACCTCAAGGATTGCTAGCTAAATAAGCTAGCAACTAGCTAGCGACAAATTGTAATGATCAAGACAAGGATTTAGCCACAAAGAGCTAAATCGCTAAAGAGATAACAATTCATGTTAGGGTTAAGGTTAGGGTTCAATTCATTTAGCCTCATGGCTAAATTATCAGCTAAACGCTGGCTAAAAATGCTAGCTATTAGCTAGCAAAAATTTCCAATCATATATATTTTCCAATCATATATATATACTTATTCAAATTGATGCTACATATGTATATTTATGCTATTATTATTATTATTACATATTTACTATAGCATGCAGCTTTGTTGTCAACCAATTTTATGTTACACATGCTATTATTGCAATAACTCCAGATTTCTATTTATACCATCCACACTTTTTCTCTTGATTGTATCTTTTTTTTATAATTATTTTAGGAGTTTTATCTAAAACAGCCCTGTTGATAGCTGTAAAGTTACAATATGTAGCTAGTGACTAGCTTTAGATTTGTGGTTATGTTGTAGATAGCTACATACATACAATTTGTAGCTATGGATATATCGTAATAATATTGCTAGCAGCAAAGCTGCGATATGTAGCTAATGATATATCATAGTAGTATCAATAGCAACATGTCAAAACAAAATCGCGATGTTAAAAGTTTATTATCATTTAAATATGTTCAATACTAAAGTTTGAATTTTTTTTAAACGTAAAAGACAAAATAAAAAAATATGTGACAGTAAATAATCACTCTAAAATTACTATAAAGCTACCTAATCGTTAACTTATTTCCCACCGGGTAAAGTATTTTCTATTGTATCTTCAGTTTTTTAATAATAAATTTTTTTAAAAAGTTAAGCATGCGCTCACAACGCCAGTTTGATGAAGATGTTGATGATTATAATATGCCAGATGAAGAACTTGCTCGTTTAGTTAATCAAACAAATGATGACGATTTTTCAAGCACTAGTGAGGAATTAATCACTGTAGAAGAAAAGATTATTGAGCCACATGATGCTGCAAAGGTCCTGAAGCGTGAATTTGGGGTTGGTGCAGATACTTCAGGTGAATCATTATCTGCAAATGAAGGAGAAACAACTGTTCCAGAGAGAATGTATAAATTAGTTTTAGTTGGAAATGCAGCTGTTGGAAAGTCAAGTTTTATTATTCGTTTATGCAAGAATAAGTTCTATTCTTCTCTTAATTCTACTCTTGGTAAATTTTTAAATAAATTTAATGTTTTTATAAATTTTAAAATAATATGAGTTAATATGAAAATTTTTATTTACTCTTTATATTCCTATTTAGGTGTTGATTTTCAAATAAAAAACCTCCAATTAAATGGAAAAATAATAGCTCTGCAGCTCTGGGACACGGCTGGACAAGAAAGGTTTCGAAGTATTGCAAAAAGTTATTTTCGAAAAGTTGATGGTGTCATACTTATGTATGATGTAACATGTGAAAGTTCTTTTATGGATGTTCGAGATTGGCTGGAATCTATAAAAGAGGGATCCTCAAAAACAGTAATATTTTTTTGTCTAATATTTCACTTTTAATTAATAATTTTTAATCTGTAAAGTTTTGACAACTATTTAATAGCATACAGTTGTTTTGCAATCCAACAACTTCCTATTTGCAATCTGACAACTTCCTATTTAATATATGATTCCAAAATTATTTAATTTTTTTCTAATTTAATCTGTAAATCTTTATTTAAAATTTAGTAGCATTACAAATAATGAATTGAATAGTTTTTTTTGAATGCTAAATATTAAACTAAAGTTAGCATCGAACACAAGTTAAAGATGTAAAAGAGCAGTGTGCATTGAGAAAGTACCAGAGCTTTCAAGTATTGATATCTAGTAATGGTATTTAGTGCGAATGGTATCTTTCGGGGTTTTCGCTATTAGTGCAAGCTAATTCGGTAGTTATTGAATGGTTATTAATCAAAGATGACACCATTCAATAACCACTGATCTAAATCTGTTTTTCTAGTTTTTAAATACAGATCCTGTCTAGTAGTTCTTCAATGTTAAAGCGAATATTGAAGTGGCATTTTTATGGAAATGTATGAGAGTATAGAATTATAATAGTTGTTGAAGGCGGCTTGCGTTTCATATGGTGAGTCAACTTTCAAGATCGATACATTGATACGTGTCAGATGTTCTACCTGATCAATAATAAACTTTTTGGAGAGTGAATGGTTTTGTAGAGCGGAAGCTGATTAACTACAGCAAAGTAATCTGAGTTATCAAGGCTGAGAAGGGTATTGGTTTTGTATCATTTTAGAGCATTACTTAAGATAATATCAAGAAAAGCTGAATTCTGGGTAGGTTATGTATTAAAGTTAATGAGTTGAATAAGAACGATAAATAAAGTCAGTAGAGCAAAATAATTTGCTTATCATTAAGGCTCAGCAACAGTTCAGTCTGAAAATATATCAGCCACATTTCAGTTAGACAATATCAATGTAGGTATCTGTAAAAAATTTATTATAGATCTCAATTATGTTATAGAGAAAACCCATGTAAGTGGCACAAATTGTTGGTAAATAATTGGTGTTTGCAGTTGAGCTATTTGGTTGGCATGAAGCAAGGAGTGAAGATACATCGGATATTGACAAATCATTCATTGTGGATACCCCAGAGCAAGGGTGCATTAATTATTACTAGTGTTATTAATGCAAAGTTTGTCATTTCGAACATTGCGCTAGTAACAAACTTTGCATTAATAATATTAATGAAGTTAATATTCAAGCTCTTTCAGTTAGCGACAAATCAAGACTGCCTATGTTTTTATTAAAGGTTTCATTTCATAGTCAAACTAAAGCAAGCATTGACTGCTTTCTTTAATTTGACTAGGACTCGACTGATTTGTGGCAATGAGTTTGGCTTTTTTCTAACAAAACTACTACTCCAGGATGGTTAGTTTGAACTTACTTGAGTGGCTGATTGAGAGTCGAAGTTAAGAAGGAGTTGTTATTTTTTTAATTTGATTGGATGGTTGCTTTCTGTTCTGATGATCACGATCTCCATTATCCATATATCAAGTTGCGTGATTGATTGGGCTGCATTTTTTGACAGTTGTGTAATCATTGGCACCAATTTTGTTAACCATATTGTTTTGTTATATACACTGATTCTATAGTTATATACACCAATTTAGACTCTTTGATAGTATAGGCTTCCACCCTATAACAATGGATTACATTTGGGTCCTACAGTTTGTTTTTTATATCTTATTAACAAAAATTCTATGAGAAAATTAGATGTTTTTTTTTTTTTTGTGAATAATTACATATGCGTTTTGGGATTATTTTAATAAAATATAATAAGTTATAATATATTTTGTGTAAAAACAATTTTATGCTGTGAATTATATATATATATATATATATATATATATATATATGTATATATATATATATATATATATATATATATATATATATATATATATATATATATATATATATATATTTATATATGTTTATATATATATAAATATATATACATTAAGGTGGTTCAAAAAACAACATTTAAAAAAAATGCTGCATGTGTACTATATATATAATGTGTACTATATATATGATAAAATAACACTGGACTTGAAATATTTTGAATAGAATTTTCAGGGGTTGCTAAAGACACTTGAACATTTAATGGGTCCCTAATATAAAAAAAAAAGCTTTTTAAAAGTATGTCTTATTGTGTCTTATAAGTATAATATTATATAATTATTAGTCTTATTAATTAGTCTTATTAATATTATTGCAATCTTTTGTTTATAATAATATTAGAAAACCATTATATGTTCAAGGGTCTTGAGCAATCCCTAAAAATGCATACATACATACACTGGCTTAGGAACAAGGGGAGTGATAGCCCCCCCCCTCCCCTCCACCCCAACTTTTGGAAAATTTGTTTTTTTTTATTCAAATTCTTATTTTCCATTTCAGCCCCCCCCCCCCCCACCTATATCCCTAACTTTTTTGATCTTCCTATGCCACTGGATGCATACATGTTTATCTTTTCAATGCTAGCAGTCAGTATGTATCAAAGAATGCTAGTTTTAATAAGTTAATATCAAGTCTATGTTATCTTTGACATAATTTACAGGGAAAACTTAATTTTTAAATTAATTTTGACTGTAATAGTTGAATAGTTTATTTTTGTAAATTAAAATGTCAAAATCTTTCTCTTTGCAATGAACAGTTGTTTATTTTTTGGCTCATTTGCTGAAATTTTCTAGCAAGTATAATAAAATATTGAAAAGTTTGAAAACTAAATCATTTTTATATATTTAAAATTAAACAATGTTGATAATAGATAAAATGTTTAGTTAAAAAATATTAAAAACTTTGTTTTATGTTAAAAGCAAAAAAAATAATTTTTGATTTAACTTTATCAAAAATAATATTCTTGAAGCTAAAAACAATTTTTCAAAGCCTTTTTAAGGTTTGCATTATTTTAAAAAGGAATCCATTCTTGTCTCTTGAAATTAAAAAGTTTTGAGGGAAAAAAAACAACATTTTTTGCTAAGATAAAGTAAATCTTAATTTAAAGAAAAAGTTAAAAAAATGCAAAAATATCAAAGGGCCAGCTGTCAAGCCCAAGTGAAATAAGTAAAAAATTAGGAAGAGAGAAAGGATAAAAAAATTAAAAATATATATTGAACAGATGTTCAGAACGAAACAATAACACTAGAGAACACAAAAACACGAAAAAAAGTGTGTTGTAAAGAAGAATAATGATAATTTAGACACAGGCGCATGTAATAGAAATGATTAACTCTAATGAAACTCCTCATGAAAAATTATGACCAACGCACCAGGTCTAAAAGAAATATAAATACAAAACTTAACATGACATGCTCAGAGCTGAAATTTATTATGTTATACTAACCAAAAATCTTCATTAAATACAAAAGTTTAACTTACTCTAAAGCAAATATGCATATGCTTAGATATATCAATATTTAAAATGAATAAATATAAAATGATAGGAGGTATAGAAAAAACATTATTGCTTTTGTGTAATCATAATTTATGTTGTGGTGGTAATAAACTTCTCAGAATTGCGTTTATTATTACCGTGTTTCGAGAAGGCTCAGCACCAATACCTAGTTTATCCTGTCAGATTAACACCATTATGCTTTAGCCTGCAATTTAAAGAGAAAATAAAGATTTTTTATTAAGCATATAATCAAGTATTTATGAAGTATAAAATCGAATGGAAGTATGGATAAGCGAAATTTACATAATTGGTTTTGATTTTAGTCATGATTAAATAAAAGCTACCATGCAGTAAACTGGTTGCTACCATGCAATAAACTGGTTGTTACTGTGCAGTTAATTAGTAGTTACAGTGCAGTTAACTGGTATCTACTGTGCAGTGGCAAAAAAGAAGTATTTGCAAATTCTGACTTCTAAGTAGTTGATATTATACGTTCTTTAAATCAACTTAATATTTTGTGCTCAGTCATAATCTCGACCGATTTTAATTCAGTTTCATTAAGTGTTTAAAATGATATTAGAAAACATCAAAGATAAGACTGAAGGTTAAAAACTTAAAAATAATTTAAAGATCTCAAAAAAAGTTCCAATTTGAAAAAATGGATTTCAAGAAGTAAAATTAAAAAATCATTCAAATGCAGATTAAGGTAATGTTATGTCATTCTTACATATTCTCAAAGGATGAAATTTTTATGGATCGTTTTAAAAAATACTAAATATTTTTGTTTAATTAGTTTCTTAGAACCATTTTATCATAGTCAATAAAAATTCCTGGTCCGGAAAAGCTATTGTTTTATCCTATTTTAAAGCTGTATCTTGAAAAGTGCGGGAAAAGATAGTCACCTGATCAAAACTAGTGCAAAACAAACTTTTAAAATGTCGTTTTCTGAAGAGTTTTTTACAGGCGAAACACTTGATTATATAATAAATAATAATCCTGATAATGAACTAGATCCAGATTTGCAAGAATAATTTGATAATGCATTGTTAGAGGTAATAATAATTTTTAAATTTCAACTAGAATGGTTTATTTTGGTGTAAAGATGCAAATGATTAAGTCAAATAAAAAAAACATTTAAAAAAGTTGCTGTATCATTTAATATTTAGTGTTGATAATCTTACATACTATTTTAAATATATATTAGATAGCCGATATTGGAGACTTTAAGTGCAAAATTTGCAAGTTCAAAATGTATAAAACAAAAGGAGGCTTAGCATGACATATTAAAAACAAACCACAAAGAGTCAAACAGAATTGCAATATAGTGATTTTATCACAAATATAAAAAGAATTGTTGCAGAAATTAAAACTAATTTGTCAACAAATATGTGTTATCTTGAAGAAGTTATTTCAGAAATAAGAGACTTTGAAATAAAAATAACAGAAAACTTTTTTGTTGAAATAAGAACAATGTCACAAAAATTCAAATCATCTGGAAATGCTGAAAAATATTATTCTAACTTCTGAAGCAATATTGTTTCTATAGCAATATTGTTCTATTTTCACATCTTAATTTCAAGAAACCTGCATCAACAGTATTTACAACTAAGTTAAACAATAAATTATTTCACTATTTTCAAAGGTCTCCTTTAAAGAAAATTGAAGTTGAAGAAATTTTAACACATGAAGTGGATGGATTAAAATATATTGTCCGGGTATGTAGCAAGAAATCTACTTAAAAAGGCAAAAATAACAAAAAATTACAAAAAAAATAAATGCCCAAAACAGAGGGGGTTTAACAGCAGTATCTGAAAAATGCTATCAGATTTTCTTGCTAGCTGAGAAACATTTTAAACAAGAAACTTCAATTGCTAACTTCCGAAATATTGAAATTAAGAATTTAACAAAACATTTATTAAAGGATCCTAATGTTATAAGTTTTTACAATGCAATTGTAGATGATGTGAAATTTATGTCCATTGGTAAAGAAATTAAGCTTGACTTGTTAAAAAAAAATGATAGAACTTTATTTTAGAGTTCGTACATTTTCATTAGCTAAAGATACTGAAAAAAAACAATGATCAAAATTTTAAAGTAAAATCTTTGAGAAAAAGTATAAAACGTAAATCAAACAATAAATAACTTAAACTTAAATAATTTTGTTATATGCTAATGCATTGCTTATATATGTTTATATTTAGATTATATTTATAGTTTTTTTTGTTTTTGTTTTTTCATTATCAACAACACTACATTTGGTCGTGAGTATAATTTATAGATAGAGTATCTGGCAAGAGCCATCCAAATACAATAATGGTGAACACTAAACTGTCATCCACTACAATTTCATACTTTGGTAACAAGTACAATGGCAGTAACTTTTTAAACTTAATGTTTTACTTACATGTCGTTTCCCATCCACTAAGAATCCACATGAATCTGCACATCCTGGTATTCAACAGTTTGAACCTGGCATTTTGGATTTATCTTTAAGACATTTTTAAAATATAGAATATAAAGAAACATTTTAAATTAACTAAAGTTTTTTAACCATTTTTAAAAAAAATATCAAAATCTTTATTAATTTGTAACTTTCATTATAAAAGTTTCGTTTGTTTTGCACTAGATCTGATAACGTGACTTAAATAAAAGCGAACAATAACATACAACAATAGCTTTTCCAGACCAATGTTTATTTCCATTGACTATGATTTTATTATATAACAATAATCCCATTATATCTAATGGTTTCGCGCAAATAAACAACAATGCCAGATTTCCCTAATTATGTTTTGATAATGTTTCTTTAAGTTTTGGTAACATTTATAATTTTATTATGTTTATTTATTTTTTAATTTTGTTTTTGTAGCATTTGTACTTTTTTATAAATTTTAAAATCTGACTTCATTTGTTAAAGTTTACATTACAACTTTTTTTTCATAGGTTCCTATAATAATTTGCGGCAATAAAACGGATCTTCGACTTGATGCACGTCGGAAAGGTATGCCGGTTGTTAGTCAAGAACAAGGTCAAAGGTTAGCAAATGACATTGGAGCTCTCTTTATTGAAACCAGCGCAAAAGAAGGAACAAACATCACTAACACATGCTTAGAATTAACCAAGTATGTATTGAAAAAATGTATTTTCAATACGAGTCCTCGTTTAAATTGTAATATTTTTAGCAATTAGAAATGAAAATTATTCAAATTAAAATCATGAAATGATTTTAATTTGAATAATTTAAATATTTGTTAAATTGATAAATAAATAGTAAATACTAAAATTATAAATTTATTTCAGACAAAATTTATACTTAGAAGCTTTTTTTGAGATAATCATTAGTATTTTTAGTCTTATTATTTCTTGAAAAATTGTGCTTAAAGTAATTAAACGGGTCATTAATACTCTAGATTGTGGTTCTTTATTTAGACAATTAATTCAAAATGATGAAAAACGATTGTCTACCACAGGAATGCAACTAAATAAACAGCCGAGTCAAACAAAAAAAAATGGTTGCTGTCGCTGAGACTTTAATTAGCGGTCAGCTTGTTTCTAATTTATGTTATTGCTATGTGTAAAACTGATCGCTTAAAGAAACACGTGCTACATCAAGTGTATAAATATGTGAAAGAAAATCTTTTCTTTAATATTTATATTTATTAAAAAAAAAAAAAGTTAGTCAACTATGAAGATTTTTGTAAATATTTAAATTTGTAATTATTTTTTAAAACAGCTTTGTAATGTTACAACGCGAACACTTTTATCTTAAATACTATACTGTGTATATACATATATATATCTAAATATTAATACTACAGTAAACGTTTACCGTTTATCGTTGTTTTTATTCATTTTATAGTCTAGGTTTTTCTGAACTGAATCAATTTTATTTTATAGTCTGTTTAAATTTTTTTTTAAAGAAATTATAAATGACTGTTAGTAGTTTTTTTAGTACAGTGTGATTTCTTTTTGGTTCATTTTTGTCTTGATTTTTTTTGTAGAATAGAACAGAAAGATTAATAAGATCAGAGTTGTTACGACATAATGTCTGGCAGATCTGTCGACATATTTTCAGACATATTTTCTGCCGACATAAAATATGTCCCACATATTTTCGATTGACATATTTTGACATAATTTTATGTCTGAATTATTTTCTGCTGACATAAAATATGTCAGACATATTTTGACAATTTTATGTCTGAATTATTTTCTGCTGACATAAAATATGTCAGACATATTTTCTGTCGACATATTTTGACATAATTTTATGTCTGAATTATTTTCTGCTGACATAAAATATGTAAGATATATTTTCTATGGAAATATTTTGACATAATTTTATATCTGAATTATTTGCTGTTTGATATTCTTGAAGAAAAAATCAATCTAACAAATTTATTGCGCATTTCAACTTAATTTACAGAGTTAAGTAAAAATAGTTTAACAAATTTGTTGCTTTTTTGCAATCAATTATAATTGAAGGTCAACAAAAAAAAAATTTTTTTCTGGTGCCGAGCAAACAACTTGTTTTTTGGATTGCATTTCACATTTTGATTTCAAAGATGCAACTCATTTTTTACCATCACGTCAAGTTGTAAAGATATTTGGGTTCAGATCTTTAATATTTGGGGTAAAGTCCCTAATATTGTCAAAAAAAAAGTTGTTCTAAAGTATGTCAACTTCGGTCTCAAAAAAAGCGTATTTTAGAAGATAGTATAGAGATTTTAGAAAACAAAAATTTTTCCTTAAAATTTTTTGGCAAAAAAATTATTTGAAAAAATGCTAAAGACTCTTAAAAACATGTCAACAAAATGTTTTTCAGCAATAATACAAAAAATACTTATTTTTTTTACAACCGAATAACATCTTTAAAATCTCTAAGAAAATACGCTTCTTTTGATACTCAGGTTGACATACTTTTGATCAACTTTTGTTTCGACAATATTAGGGACTTTACCCCAAATTCTAAAGATTTGAACCCAAATATCTTTACAACTTGACGTGATGGTAAAAAATGAGTTGCATATTTGAAATCAAAATAAGAAATCCTACATAAAAAACAAATTGTTTTCTTGGCACCAGAAAAAAATTTTGTTTTAGTTGACCTGTGTTATGCTTCATAAAACTTTTATTTTAAATCCTATAAGCAAATATCTTTTGTTTCATAAAGGTCTTTTTCTGCCCTTTTTAGCGATGTATCATTTGATAGTAGGGGAAATCGTGCACCCTTGATCATAAAATCCAGGGCGCATTATGTTAATAACATTCTCCTAAATTGATAATAATTGTAAAACTAATATTGGCTATAAAATATATATAAATATGTATATATACTTTCTTAAAGTTTATTAGAACCATAAATATAGAAAACTTTAAAATAGTTTTATAATTTTGTCTTTCGTAAATTTTTGTTTAGTTTTTTCCCCCCTGGATTTTAGGATCAAGGGTGCATACTTTCCCCTATTGACAAAGTATTTTTAGCGATGTATCATTTGAGAGTATCGACTAGTATTGATGCATCATTTGATAGTATTGATTAGTATGGATTAGTATTGGCAATTTCTCTTATTAGAATGTAAAAACCATCTCAAACTGAGTTTTTATTACTGAAAATGGTTTTTATTAATATGACTAAACTTAAAATTATTCTCTTGATTAAAACAATATTTAAAAAAAAACATTTTTAGTTATTTTTAACTAATAGTTGATTCATTCAATAAATTATTCTCCGTTTTTGACTTTAAATCGTAAGGAAAACGAAAAAAATAATTATTCCAATATATATTTCACTCAAAACATTTTATGCAAGTTTATGGTAGTTAATTATGCTGTTATAATGCAGTTGTCAATTATTTTATTGTTAAATAAATCATAACTATCATAACTAAAAGTATATTATTCGTAATTAGTTATAAATTATTACCGGTTAGTCTTCTTAATATGAATTTAATGAGTTGAATATAACTTTTGTGAAATATTTCAAATTCTTCAGCTTAAATGAATTTAATTTGGCACGAATTTTTTGAAATTCTGTGAACCGTTTTTTTCAAGGAATCTTTTGAATTCAATTTCATAATGAAATCTTTTTTTTTTGAATTCAATTTCATAATGAAATCTTTTTCAGGATCAACTAATAATTAAAAATAACTGAAAAAGTTTTTTTTTATTATTATTTTAATCAAAGAAATAATTTTAAGTTTAGTCATACTAATAAAAACCACTTTTAGTAATAAAAACTCAGCTTGAGATGGTTTTTACATTCTAATAAGGTAAAGCATCAATACTAGTCAATACTATCAAATGTCAATATTAGTCAATACTATCAATGTCAATATTAGTCATAATCAATAAATAAGTCATAATCAATAAATAAGTCAATAAATGCCAATATTAGTCAATACTATCAAATGATACATCGCTAAAAAGGGCAGAAAAAGACCTTTATGAAACAACTGATGTTTGCTTATAGGGTTTAAAGTAAAAGTTTTATGAAGCATAATTGATTGCAAAAAAGCAACAGATTTGTTAAACTATTTTCACTTAACTCTGTAAATTAAGCTGAAATGCGCAATAAATTTGTTAGATTGATTTTTTCTTTAAGAATATCAAACAGCAAATAATTCAGATATAAAATTATGTCAAAATATGTCGATAAAAAATATTTCTGACATATTTTATGTCAGCAGAAAATAATTCAGACATAAAATTATGTCAAAATATGTCGATAGAAAGTATGTGGGACATATTTTATGTCGGCAGAAAATATGTCTCAGACATATTTGACAGATAACAACCCTGAATAAGATTAAATTTTTTAACACAGGCTGAAGTATTGGTAAAATACAGAATGCAAAAATTTTTAACGGATAAAATGTGGAAATCGGGTTAGAGGCAAATCGGTAAGTTATTAGTAACTTACCGGTAACTTAGTTCTAGTTACCGGTAACTCCGGTTAATTTTTTTTATGCTCAATTAAGTACAAAAAAATTAACAAGAGTTACCGGTAAAAATTATTTTTCACGCGACTTTGATTTCAGAATAATCTTTTAAGTTTAATTTTGCAGCGTTTCAACAAGTTCAACTTGTTTGTATGAAATTTCGGAAACTGAAGTTGTAAAAAAAAATATACGCGAGTGTTATTGATAGTGTAAAAATTCTCACATTCTATCAATAACAGAAGTCAATTTTTTTAAGTTACAAATTACCGCAGTTACCGGTAATTAAAAGTAGCTGTTTTGGAAGTTGTTTACCGAAATCACCAAACCCTAGCTAGGAGGCTACATTACATACATTGGTTAATTTAAAGAGAAGTGCTGCTACATCATTTGCGCGTTTTAGTTGGGGTAGGGTTAGGAGAAATTTTCTTTGCTTTATTCTTGCATTTTACCCGTTCAACATTCTGCATTTTACCAGTGTCAGTAAACTTATCTCAAATAAAATAAGTTTACTGCTCAGTTTTATTTTAAGTTGGAATTCTATTTCCTAGTTAGCATGGGATGATCTAAAGACGTTTAAAAGACGTCTTTTTAACATAACCCGTGCCCACTGGGTTATGTTAAAAATAAAACAAATGTTAAATTAAAAAAGATATATATATACATATAGAAAACTGAAGCAACTCATATCCTCCAAATCTTTAAGTAACGAAACGTTTAAGAGTAAACCATCAAAAACATATAAGATAAGAATAGCATATCTATTGTTCTTAATAACTTCAGTACATCTATAAGGCATGGAATTAATAAGTATGTTAATTAGAACTTTATTTGTGTCCTGGCAGATTGAAGTTTCGTATGCAATTCCTCGCAATTTCTAGACCGGTCATACAAACGTAGTTTATCATGAAGTTGTTTACATGTATTCTCAATAGGATTTAGAGACATATTTAGGATTTAGAAAGATGGATTTAGAGATTTTAGAGTGATGTTAAGAATTACGAAAAATGTTTAGGAGATTGAGCAGGCTATTGCAATACAGTTATTTTATTTACATCAAACCATGCTTTAACGAGTTATGAAGTGTGTTTGGGATCATCGTCCTGTTAGAACGTCCAACGTAGATGAACATTTTTGTTTACAAAACATCATTTTATTCTCAAGAATTGGATTTTATATGTGTTTGTTCATTATACCTTCAATGAAATAGAGTGGTCCTAACGCAGAAAATTCCAAAGAGCGCCCCCAAACTACCAAGCCTTTGCCACCACCTATATTTCATGGCTCCGATAGTGTATATTGGTTTTAATCAATAACCAACTGATCTTCTCACATTTTGTCTACCATCTTAATCATCTCAGGATAAACTTAGACTCAGCCAACCACAATATTTGCCTCCACTATACTACTGTCCAATTTCTGTGAACCTTTGCAAACTGAATAATTGTGGCTTTAGGTGAAAATAAAGGTCAAAAATGACAAAACTCAATTTTTGCGTGTTTTAAATAATAATTTTGAAGCATAATATATAGAACGAAATGTTTGCATTACCAATTTTATTATTTTTAGTTCTAAACTAGCCAATAAACAATAATCATGTGAAATACCTATTAAAAAGTATAAAAATGCTTTCGAAATCACTAGGTCAATATTTCTGAAAATATTTACCAAACTATAAAGTTTATAATAATATAATAATATATAAATCTATAATAAATTTTATTTTTTATTTTTTTGGAAATTACCTCCTACACCTTTTCAAGATGTAATTGAGAACTTAAAAGTAGTAATTAAGAAAAGTAAAATTTATTTGAAAAATACAACATCTAATTTAGAAGTTACAATATGTCATTAAGAAACACAACATGTATTTAGGAAATTTTAAAATGTAATTGAGAAACCCAACATGTAAATAAAAAATGGCAACATCTAATTAGAAAAGCAAAAGTTGTAATTAAGAAATCGTAATAAGTAAATGAGAATAGATTATTTGTAATTGTGAATTCACAATGTAAGCTTATAGGTCATTATAAAAGATCTTCTCGGAAATGCATTTTAATAAGTTAACAATATCAAATTTAGCATTTGTATGCACCAGTAATACAGTAATAGAATTAAAACGTTACGTTATTTGTCAATATACTATGAACAGAAAGTCTGTTATTAAATTTAATCCGTGCAAGCATTTACTTCACCAAGTTTGTTTGCATCCACTTCTGGAACAACCTGAAACAACTTGCCCAATTTGAAGACATGAAATACATACAACTGAACAGGTTGAAAGAAAACATTACGTTTTATCTTCATTGGATGATAGAAAAAGAGTTATTTAATGTGCTGAGCGAAATGACGATTGGGTGGCTCTGGCGCAAACTTAAAACAAGGATATTAAGACACTTTAATATTAGCTTCAGCACAACCTCAATTGCTAATTATCTCGAAGACAAACTATTTTCATTTAAAAAAGTGCACAAGGAGCCTACTACAATGAATAGTAATGAGAACAAACAAAAAAGAGCTGAATATGTTAGGAACATCAGCGAACACATCACAAATGGTCATCATATAGTTTGGTTGGATGAAGCAAATTTTAACCTTTTTTGTAGAAAAATGCAAGGACGTGCCAAACAGGGAAAAAGAGCAATAATAATACCTTCTTCAAAAGGTGCAAACATACATTTGATTGCAAATGTCGTCATGATGGAAACTCGCAGAGGATCATTTAAAGCAGATTCTTGTAACGAGTGGATGTTGACTTTGTTTAGCTAGTGGGTTACATCCGGGGATTGTTTAGAGGATTTGGTCGTCGTTACAGACAATGCTCCATTTCACGCTTGTTTAGAAAGGGTGTTTGAAAATTCACCGGCTCAGTTGTTACAATTAGGACCTTACAGTCCAATATTAAACCCAGTGGAAAATATCTGGTCTAAAATAAAAAAAACGTTAAAAATGTTTAAAATTCCACCTGTATTCAGTGCTCGGGTTATGAAACAACGAATGCAGTATTCAGAAAGAATTGCTACTGCGGCAAAAAATACAATA
Source organism: Hydra vulgaris (assembly GCF_038396675.1). Lineage (NCBI taxonomy): Eukaryota > Metazoa > Cnidaria > Hydrozoa > Anthoathecata > Hydridae > Hydra > Hydra vulgaris. Next base: position 30,101,658 of record NC_088924.1, on the reverse strand, counting down.
ATGGGATTGTACACGCGCTGTACAGCATACGACCATGCATTATGCAGCGATTTTAAATATGGAAGACGTCCATGTTGGTGCTTAACTGAATATTGCAATGATTTTTAATGACGTTGTTTAAATTTAAATTTGAAAAATTTTATGTAAATAAATTATTTGTGTTTTATTTGTTATTCATCTAAAATCTCAATTAAATTTTTCACAAACAAAAATAAAAAAAAGTTTCAATTGACACGCGGTAGGATTTTTCCAGTTACTGCCTAAACCTCATATGCCTTTTTTATGATTTTTTATATTTTATTGATATTATATCATTACTTCCAGCCTTAAATTACACAATTATATTAGGATTGCAAAATTCAAAATACAAAGAACTTTGTATTTTTTATACCTTCCTTAATTACAACTATCATGCTCTCAATTACATTTTACAATTTCTTAATTAAAACATTCATCTTCTTAATTACATGTAATGTTTCTTAATTACAACTTTCACCTTCTCAACTACATCTTACTTTTCTTAATTACAACTTTCAAGTTCTCAATTACATCTCGAAAAGGTGTATTATGAATAGCATCAAAATACTAAAAATATGGCAAATTTGAAGAGAACCCCAATTGGGATATACCTGGTTCTTACAGAAGTAGCTGTCAATTTTCTTCGGCATATAGCATAATGTAAAAATGGCCCAATGGGTAAAATTACCGAAACCTATTTATATTGTTAAACTGTAAAACCTCTTAAATGTCGAAACAACTGCTCTGTGTTTATTATTTTTATTATAAATTATACTTAAATTATTGCAAATATTGAAAACAGTAACTTTTTCTTTACAATTTATTGTATTCGAATTAGTTTTTTCTTGAAATAATGTAATAAACCTTAAACAAGGTGTTACATTTTTTATGTTTATACTGTCCAGTCAGGACCATCCCTAAGGTTGGTGGCGCCTGGGATAAATATAGTTGTGACACCCCCTCTCTCCAGTAATAGTGCAGTAATGTGCGGCCGTGGCACAGTGGTTAGAGCGCTTGCTTTATAAGCAGGAGATCAAGGTTCGAAACGAGCTCTGGACAAATTTTCGCGTCACGGTAAGGAAGGAGGCGTGAACTTCCTGGTTAAATGCACTTCCGCGGTGCTCTGTGACAAGACCGTTAGGACTTCTTGGGGCACCTAAAAAAAAAATAAAAAAATAAAAAATAGTTACGTATGTTAATTTTTTTGCGCTGCCACTAATAACTTAATACTTAAGCCACCTACCAATCTACCATAAAGATAAATATTTGATTCGAGAATAGTAACAGTTTAAGGAAAACTAAGTTCAAACAATTCTAAATGAAGACTTAAACTACTAACAAATGGGTACTAACAATTGCGTTTTTTACTCCGAAATTTTCCTAAGGAAAATGTTCAATAATATTTCCAAGTTTGAGTTTTTTCGCATCCTTTTTGAAAGTATAGATTCTTTGAATAACTTTAAACAGCAATATAGACTTCACCAATGATTTAGTTCTTTCTGATATAACTACGTTCAAGCTGTGGCAACCACAGGGTGTAAATCAGGCATGTGGGTATTCTGCTGAAATTTGAGCTTGAACACCCTTTCGAGTTGCCATCGTATTAGATCTGTTGTCATAGCCTTGACTTCTACATTTGTTTAGATCTAGCCTATTAGACTTTATTTCTTCAATTAGAAGGTTAAAATGAGTTTCACTAGTCAACTCTTCACACACAGCATATCCAATGAAGCTTCATTTGATGATGATTGTTCCTTCATTTTCTTTATGACCATAGCAGATGATTAGAGAAGTTTGGCCTCTTTGACAAAGGTCTGCAGTGCAATCCATAATAACTAAAAAATACTTCCCAAACTTTACCTTGTTCACAATAGTTTCATTTACATGCGAAACTAAGAGGTTATGACTTCGTTTTGAATATTGACACTTCGCATTTGTGAACGTGTACCTCCATCTTTAATTTGCCGTAAATGCTCTATCCAAATTGGGTTAAAATTAACTAAGGATTAGGATGAGACCAAGGAAGTTCCCATTATTTTTGGTGTACAGCTTTGATGAGCTTCCACGGAATGTAATATTACATCCGCTAAGTAAATAATCACTGACATAATTCTTTTAAGAATGCTTCTCTACCTTTCTGTTTCATCGTTAGTTTGTTGGACAAAAACCTTAATCGAAAGCTTGTTTATTTTTTATCCTGATTTTTGCCTCGATCCATTTCTCAGAACAACTGAAATGAGATGGATATGTCTTATGCATTTAAGCTTTCTCTGAGAACTTTTTCCAGTTGTTAAAATCTTTTTCTTCTTAAAATATGATTTTGGAGTTGGATCAAACAGATGAAAAGGTAGACAATAAGCTGAATCAGTTTCTTGAGAGTAAATAAGCCATCTCCTCTTTACTTACTCGCCATTTCTTGCTACTCTGTATTAAAAATTCAATGGAGAAATTGTCAGCCGAGAACGAAGAGGCCGTATGTTCAAACTTTGTGTTTTTTCTGTTTAATATAAATAAATATTCAATAATCAATGGGGTATGTGTCCAATAAATCTAGCCTCAAGAATGATACAACTTTTAATAATATTTAAAAAATTAATCGGACCTTCTGGCAGAAAGTCTTTACAAATTAAATTTTAAAATTTGATTTTCTCGGAAACACAAAAAATGGACATACGGTCTTGGTTCTCGGCTGACGAAATGGCATTTTTTGGATTAAGGATATTCTTTATTGCTCTTCAGGAAAGGTATTGGATTCATTTTGATGATACAGTCTGTCTCTCTTACGGTCAAGTGGACAAGTCATTAGATAATTATCTGTAAGTGTTACTTCTGTGCAAAACATCTGTTGTAATTGTGATACTATCATTTATTTCAACTATTATAGGCTTTAAACTACATTCAGGTTCTTTGTTTTTCTTTGATGCTTACTAAGATTTTTGATCCAAAAGTCCAAAGATAAAGTTGATGAATATGTGGCAAAACTAACTGAAGAACAACAGAGGGTTACATTATCTTCTTCTTGGTTGGACTAAGTGAAGGTCTCACTAAATGATTTTAAGAAGTTGGAGAAAGAAAATCATGTACTTGCTTTGGCACTTAAAACAGTATCATAGGCTGCTTCAAAGTGTTTTGCTAACTTTTGTTTTTGAGACATCTTTAATAAAATAATATTCAAATTCAAATTAACAGTGTAAAACTTTATTTTCGTTTCTGGAAACATAATCTCTCCATGTAAGTTTTTAACTCATCTTTAAGGTCACTACTGATTACAGTTTGCAACCCTTTTTATTACAACATTTTTATTAACTTACTTTCCTGTCGGTTTATTTATATTATTGTCCGCGCAAAACAAACTTGAGTTCAATCGAAATTATTTCAAAAAGTAATTAAAACAAACGACGCAAAAAAAAAAACACGTTTCTTTGGGGTCATCCATAAATTACGTCACACTCTAAAGGAGGAGGGGGGTTAATAGTTTTGTGACGACTCATACCAAAATTGCTTTTTAAGTGTTACAATTTTATGACGATTGGTCAAAAACGATCGAAAATTGCGTGACGTAATTTATGTACGACCCCTTTAGCGTAAATAAAAGAAATCGTTTCGCAAAATAAACTTTAGTTTAGTGTAAATAAAATAAATCGTTAAAATATAGTAAAAAATAAACTTTTTCTCGGTATCTGAGTACTTTGCGTACGAACACAACCTGATATATCCATTAAAGTCAATGACTGAAAATGTTTGGCGCCTAAGATTTTTGCCGCGGCGCCCTCTGGGCCGTGGCGCCCGGGGCAGTTTGCTCCGGTTGTCCCTCCCCCCTTTCCCTAAAGACAGCCCTGTGTCATGTTTATATTTCTATGTTTATACTTTTCTTTTTTTATCTCTATGTTTATACTGGTGTTGAAATCGCAATGAATCTGGAAAAAAAATAAAAATGATAAAATTCACAACTTGAAACTATACAAATCAAAATTAAAAAAACAATTAATAAAACAATTAAATCCGTAGAAAAAAAAACCAAAAGGTTTTAAACCAAATGAAAGAGCTTGACAATTACATAGTCGATTCTTTAGGAAGGAAAAAAAAAGAAAATACGATTTTTTTTTTTTTTTGTATTAACCTTGTCCCTGTGTTGCAAGGATTAGCAATTAGAAATTAAATAATTAAATAAGTTCTATTTAAATAAAAATTAATTTTTTATTTAAATAGAATTTGGTATTTATTACGAAGTATTTTATAGTTTATACTTAATTAACTCTTAAAAGTTTGTATTAAAAATGTTATTTTTATTTTTATATTTACTCCAAACAAATTTGTCAATAAAAAATGTCAATAATTATTTTACTCTATTTACATTTTCTAATTCACAATTTGCTGCATTTTTTTGATTGAAAAAATCATGAAAAAATTATTACAGAAGTGCCTGACAATCTTTTATTTATAGTACATCATTTTTGTTTTTACTTCGCCGTGCTCGTTTTTACAATGCCATGCACATTTTTACTACACCATGTACGTTTTTACTTCATCACATAGTAAGGGACGAACATTTCCAAAAACAATACAAAATGCATTCTAGTGCATCATCTGCCGTAGCAGCTTTAAATTTTACAGAATTATTACGACTTTTTTATTTCCTCTAAAAATAGTATTACGGTTGCTTCGTCAGCATAAGAAAAGCTATTAGATACTCCTTCTTAAAATCAATTCATAACAGTAAAGTTACAAGGACAAATGCCTGACTATTGACTTATTCGAGTCTAAACAAACAATTTGTGATGCATACTTTTCTAATATTGACAGTTGATGCTTTATTTATATAGCAATAACAATAACAACAAAGAACATTTTTTAAGGCTAATGTTGTCGTACACTTTAGGGAAATAACAGTTTCCTGTCTTTGTATATATTTAATGTATTATTTTGTATTAATTATTGTATATACATGGTATTTGTAATATCAATAGTGTATTAGTTTTGATATAAAGTTCATAAGCAGCTCCATATTTGTTTACTTTGATAAATTGATTTGGCAATGAAAATCAGCCTGGCAGGGCAGAAAGCATCTGATTTAGCTCTCACTCTGTAGTATCTTTTTTTGGTTTTTCTTGCTGGCTCACTAGCAGAGCAATGTGGTTTTGGATGACCATCTTTTTGAGAAAAAGATAATTTGTTTGAAATTTGAAATTTTTAGCTATAGTGTTGATCAAATCTAAACTCACTAAGTAACACTTTATTTCGAATTATATCGAATTGAATTACAGGCTAACGTTCTATATAAAACCCGTCAAGTTTTATATAAAACCCGTCAAATCTTAGACAAGTCTACCCTAACTCAGCTATATTTTGCATTCGTACATAGTTATTTATCGTATGGCAATATTGTTTGGGGTAGTACAAACAAATCTAAACTCAAATGTCTCCTCAAACAACAAAATCATGCAGCACGCATTATTTATTTTCAAAATCGCTTCACAAACGCTAAACCTCTTCTAAGAAGTATGAGGGCACTTGATATTTATGAAATAAATGTAATCAAAGTTACACAATTTATGTTCCAACATCAGTTTAAAAAAACTCCGAAGGTTTTCGAAAATACTTTTTCTAAAATATCAAACCGATACAACACTCGATCAACCGGAAATTATAAAAAACCTTTCCCTATATCAAAACTTACGAACTTTGCCATTTCCTATCGTGGCCCAATGCTATGGAACCATTTTACAAGCATGAGTTGTAAACTAAGTGAAGCCAATACCTCTCAAAAATTCAAAAAGAACATAATTGAACTAATTGTCAATCAAGATTCCTTACTTGATTTTTTCTAACAATAAACTTTTACTGTCTTTTTTATTATCAAAGGTACTGATGATAAGATTTTATCTTCTTCAGGTTCTCCAGTCTTGAAACTACTATATATGATAAAGTGTATTTTTTATTTAATATTTTTAAATATTTTATATGTCGGAAATCATCTTTAATTGTAAATAGTTGCTTGAAAAAAAAAAAAAATTAAAAAAAAAAAATAAATAAATAACGTTTACGTCGAAAGAATTTCTCCCTTACGTAAAATTTCATAACATCAATTACCCCTCTTCTCTTCTCTAATACCATGTTCACACTAGTTATGTTTGGCGGAACATTATTCCGGAACAAAATGTTCTACATATTCTTCCCTAATACCATGTTCACATTAGTGAACATGGTATTAGGGTTCACATGTAAAATTGGCTTGACGGTACATAAAAGAAAAACAAACGGTAAGTAAAACTCGAATAAAAATTAGCGACACATTTTTTACATAATTTATCAATTTTTAATATTCATTATTTTACGAGAGGTAAAACTAAATGCAAATAACGCTGAAGGTCCAGCTGGCTCAGGTTTAGACAATAGAAATCAACTCAAAATACCCGCCATACAAAAAGTGACGTTGGAATTTTGTTATCCCGTTTCTTATAAAGCTTGGCTTTTATGGATAGGTCATACCTCCTTTAGTCGCTTTTGACAACACAGAATAGTAGTCCACCAGTGGTATAGTGCTGAATAAACATATTATACATTAATAAGCTATCCACGACCATTTAAAACTATTCTCATTTTGTGTTCATACATATTTAAAATTTATTTATTTAGACACATTTGATAAACTCAAGTAAAGTAAGTTTAGTTTAAAACAAATAAATACATAACCATATTACAACTAAAGCTTTAAATAATAAAAAAACATTACTACTTTGTCCCTTTCATAAAGGTATTTAGCAACTGAGTCACGAACATTTTTTCCTGGTCCATTGTTCCCAGCAGTAGAAACTGTATTGGGTTGAGCCACACTGTCATCACGATTATGCGTAAGCCATTCTATTATAATAATGTCGTCATAATATTCACAAATGTTGTGAAGAGTGGCGCAAGCATTAACAATTCTTGTAGCAAAGTTAATATCGCATTCCATACGTTTGCAAATGACACGGAATTGAGCTTTAACGCGTCCAAAAGCATTTTTAACTACTGTTCTAGCTCCGCAAAGTATTTTATTGTAGTTTTTTTGAACTTCACTAAGCTCCAAGTTTTCAGGATACGGTTTTAACAAATGACGCGTTAAAGAAAAAGGCCGAATCACCTATCAAACATAGTGGAACAAGAGTTGCCGCCCAGCTCTTTATAACATTTATCAAAAAGATTTGATTCTAAAATTGTTTTCAAAGAAGAATTCTGCAAAATATAGCTGTCATTATTTCTACCAGGCGATCCAACACTTGTATAAATAAAACGGTATCTACAGTCTACAACGGCAAAAAATACAATGGAATACCACCCTTTATAATTATAATAAATTGCATGATCTTTAGGGGCTGAAATAGGGGTATGGCATCCATCAACAGCCTCAACGCATTGGGGAAAACCAAGAATAGCTTCGAAATCTCTACTACATTTATTTAAATTTTCTTCTGACAATGACGGTTGACAATGACGGTGACAATGATTCTGATAAGACGGGTCTTCTGAATATTACGGTTATTAGTAACGCTATTTATATATAATTTATTATACATACGGTTATTAGTAACGCTATTTATATATAATCTTTTATATATACGGTTATTAGTAACGCTATTTATATATAATCTATAATACGTACGGTTATTAGTTACGCTATTTATATACGATAGATGTTTGTAGTTCTTGTATAGCTTTTTTCTTATATTTGATAAAAGCCAAAATGTATATTAAAGACTATTTTATTATGGTTTACAACAATATTATTATGGTTTTACTATTTTATTATGCTTTACAACAATTTTATCAAGTATAATTATAAATCAGTATGAATGCAAAAATATTCAAAAGAGTACTGTGCGACGAACCAAACGAAGAAGGCTATATATACTGGAAAAAAATGCTATCAATTTATCTAGATAAAACCACAATCCCAGAGGACTGTAAACTTCAAGTCTTATTCGTTCTATGCGGAGTGAAGGGTTTTACGATAATTCAGGATGTTACATCATACGACGATGCAATCGAAATTCTTCATAACAAGTATGAAAAACGATCGACAGTGATCATGATGCGCCATAAACTTCGCTCTTTTAAACAAAAAGAAGGGGAATTGATTGAAACCTCTGAGTAACTTAAAACAATTTTCCAGAAAATGTCCAACAGAACCTCTAACAGCAGATCAACATTGTAACCTACTAATATGTGATGCTTTTATAGCTGGTATTTGCTCACCTTCTATTCGTCAACGACTGCTTGAAGCTACAGATGACAATCTAGAGTCACTTTATAAAACAGCTCTTACGATGGAATTGGCCACCGAAGATGCCCTTAATTTGACAACATCCATGACAGCTACTACCACGCTACCAACTTTTGCAGCAAGTCATAATCTTACCAAATATCCCTGTTTTTGGTGCGGTAATGATCCACATCCAAAAACCAAATGCCCTGCACGAAACTCTACATGTACACATTGTCATAGAAGTAGGGCCACTGGGCAACTGTCTGTCTTTCTAAGAAAGAAAACAGAACTTACACCTGAGCAGCAGTTGTTAAAGAATATAACGAAAAGGATGATAACACAATAATATCTTCGGTCATAGCAGCAATTGACTCACCTGATAGACTAATTAACGTCACCATAAACAAAAATCTAACATATGCACTGTTAGATACTGGGTTCGACAAAACTTTTATTACATCAGAACTTCTTCGACAATGGAAATTTTCATACGATACTCAATCTACCTCAAAGGTATCACTGGCAGACAACTCGACATTAAAAGTTAAAGGTATCTTCCATGGTTCATTATTATTGGCAAAAATTTAAAAGTACAATTCCTCGTTGTGGACAACTTGGTGGCACCAGTAATTATCGGAATGGACGTGTTAACATGTCATTCCTTAATTACCATAAATTTTAAAGGTAACAAAGTGCCTCTAAAATTCTGTTTAGCAACTAAAAGTTTGAAATGTTCAACGTACGCCTTAATACCTGGAATCGATATTAACAAAATAAAACCAGTAGCTACAACCTGACGACGTATTCCCAAAAATATCTCCGTCATAACAGATGAAATAAACCGCTTACTAAAAAAAGATATAATTCAAGTAAGCCGCAGCCCTTGGCGAGCTCAATGTTTTGTAGTATCAACAGGAAATAAAAATCGCCTCGTGATCGATTATTCAAATACAATTAATTTACACACTCCGCTCGATTCATATCCTACACCACGAATCAATGACTTGATACCTAAAATAGCAGTCCATAAAATTTTTAGCACAATTGATCTCAAATCAGCGTATCATCAAGTGAGAATGCGACTTGAAGATTACAAACTAACCGCATTTGAAGCTAACAGCAAATTATATGAGTTCAAACGCTTACCCTTTGGATGTACAAACGCGGTACCATACTTTCAACGAGTAATGGATGAATTCATTTAGGATAATAAACTTGAAAACACATACGCTTATCTGGACATTATAATTATTGGTGGAAAAGATGCCCAAGAGTACGATAAAAATCTTAGTCGCTTTTTACACGCAGCTAAAATCCAACATTCAGATAAACGAAAAAAAGAGTAACTTTAAAAAAACTCATATTGAATTCTTAGGCCATATTATTGAAAATGGAACTATAAAGCCAGACCCAAAAAGATACGAAGCACTGATAAATATGCCTGAGCCAAGATCGTTAAAAGAGCTAAACCGAATGATAGGTTTATTTGCTTATTACGCTAAGTAGATACACAGTTGCACAGCATTCTCTCCCACTTACCTAAGCAAGAGACAATTTTCCAACTCTTCCACTTACCCAAGCAAGAGACAATTTTCCAACAAAGGGTTTAACCCCACATGCCAAAGAAGCAATAAAAATACTCAAAAATAAACTTGTAGAAGCTTGTCTAGCCTCCCCTAATTTGAAAGTTTCATTAACAATAGAAACTCATGTCTCAGCACTCGGAGGAACGCTGTTACAACTTGGCAGGCCCGTTGCCTTCTTTTCAAGAACATTAACTATTACCGAAAGAAAGCATGCTATAGTTAAAAAAGAAGCGGTTGCCATGGTGGAGTGCTGTAGAAGATGGAGGCATCTGATTAACTCAGTACCATATATTAATATAATAACCGACCAATGATCCATTTCCCTTATTTTCAATAAACAGAGTGCAACAAAAATCAAAAATGAAAAATTAACACGATGGCGTTTAGAATTAGTTGATATTAATAATACAATCTCTTACAGGCCGGGGAACCAAAACATTGTAGCAGATGCCCTTTTAAGATGTTGCTCGACTGTAAATAACACTAAAGCGTTTTACAGTATCCATTCTCAGCTATGCCATCCCGGAGTTAAAAGAATGATACATTACTGCAAAACCAGAAATCTACCATACTCCACCGCAGAAATCAAACAATTAACAAACCAATGTACAACTTGCAATGAACTCAACCACGTTTTTACAAACCACCCACAGGTCGTCTCATTCAGGCAACAAGGCCTTGGGAACGCTTCTCGATGGACTTTGTTGAACCTTTACAATCCACTACAGCAAACAAATACATCCTCGTGATGGTTGAAGAGTACTTACACTACCCATTTGCATTCTCCTGTCAATACATATCAGCTGACACTGTTATACGACACCTTCTCAGCCTTTATTCATTATTTGGTGCATCATCATTTATTCATACAGATCGTGGAACTCAGTTCGGAAGCTTAAAAGTCAAAGTTTTTCTAGAAAAGAACGGAGTAATTAAAACTAGAACCACTCCTTACCATCCCCAAGGCAATGGTCAGTGTGAACGAATAAACGGAACAATACTAAAACCTGTTAGCCTAGCTCTGAAAACCTTAAGTCTAGGAAAAGAGAAATAGGAAATAGTATTGCAAATGGCTTTGTTCTCCATAATAGGACTTCTGGGTACCGTCACTAACGAAACACCCCATCAGAGGATGATGAACGTTCAACGCTCATCAATTATTAGGCACTGTTTTACCTTACTTCTTAACAGAATAGGATTCCACAATCCTATACAGACGTCAGGTACGAATGAAAGGAGATCTACTCGTTGACAGGGTTCAACTGCTAGAAACAATATCGCCCCACTACGCTCGAATAAAATTTCTAAATGGATAAATTGATACTGTTTCAACAAAAGACCTCGCCCCACTAGAAGACCTCAATCCCCAACAGAATCAGTCCAACAACAATCCGGTGATTTGAACATTGAACAGATGATCATTAGCAACAATATCAGCAATTCAATAAACAGAAACCAAGAAGAACTAAACGAAACCAACAAAGTAACTTCAAGCCAATTTTGTTGAGAATTCAATTATAGATAGTATCCCTTGTAATCAGTCACCTACAACAGCGGTACCTAGTCAGCCTATACAGAAAGTAACTACTCCCGAGAATCTTACTAACATACCCTCAAGAACAGGACGCGTTACGAAGAAGCCAAAGTACCTCGACTACTTTCCTTCCTTGTATAATATCAGAGGTTAAGTCTATACTCTCCGCCCTAAAACTTTCCTAACGTGGAGAAGACTGTTATAATGTAATATAATATTACTGTAATAAGACTGTAATAAGACTGTAATAATGTAATATAATATTACTTAAATTAATATTGGACGTAAGGACGTAAAATAAGATGGACGTTCAACGCATTGTTTAAAAAAAAGATATGCGTGTTACGGAATTGTTTGGAGAACAATAGGAAAACAATAGGAAGAATTGCAAAATGTGGGAATATTTTTATTAGATTCGACGTCAAAAAAATATCTTAAGATTTCGTAAAATATATTTTTTGAACAGTTAAATATAAAATGAATATGACAGATGAGTTTAATATTAATCAAGAAGATTATTCTTTTTTGCTTGAAAATGTTGATTCTGAAATTGAAATAGTTGTGGAAGATTTTATCGAGCTAGACCTTGACGAGTTAGCCACCATCTTATCAGATGATTTGGAATTAGAGCTCATACCATCAGCAATACCTACAGAAAAATCGATTTCAGAAGAAGCCAACCAAATAAGCTCAAAAAAATAGAAGAGCGAATAATAACTAAATATACTTGTCCGAAATGTCACAACAAATATATTAGAGAATCGAATTTTAAAAAGCATGAAAAGAAATGTTACATTGGTACTAAAGGTGGGTTATACTCGAGTATTTATTGTTTAGTACTCAATGAATGTCTGGTAGTGTCTAAACTGGTAAACTCACATTATGAGTACTCATAATGTGAGTTTACCAGTTTAGACATTACCAGACATTATTCATGTTATATATTCCACAATATGTTGCTCACATGTTATAAAACCTAATTTCTAAACTGGTGCTACTGTTTTTAGAATCACTCCAAAGTTATGAAAATATATTGCAACAGTTTCTAATTTTGATTTTATAAACTACTCAAAATTATAATATATTGCAACGTACTACTCAGTAGTACAGTACTCAATAGTAGCCATTCCAGACGATTTTTTTATAATCTAAAAAAACATATATAATTTATATCATCGTATAGAGCTTGACCTGACTTAAAAAATGAGGGGTCATTCGACCTTTGAAGTTAAGCGGATCCAAAGTTATTGAGTTTTTTGTAGTGCAAAAATCGATGATTTTTTGACGAAAGGTATAGGGCTTAAGTATGGAAAATTTGCAGCGTTATGGCACCGAAAAAGAGAGTATTTTTGGATCATATTGACTTTTGAATAACTTTTGAACCGTTATTACATTTGACTTGAAATTTTCCATAATGATTCAACAACTATAAGAAAATAAAATACAAAAAATTTTTTTTTTAATTCTGTCGGATTGCCCAGAACTGTCTATTTTACAGACTGAGGGTTTTTACTTATTTACTTAGTTTTGGTGTCATATTGACTCTTGAATAACTCTTGAACCGTTATTACATTTGACTTGAAATTTTCCATATTGATTCACCAACTATAAGAAAATAAAATACCAAAATATTTTTATTTAATTCAGTCGGGATTGTCCAGATTTGTCTATTTTACAGACTGTGGGTTTTAACTTATTTACTTAGTTTTGGTGTCATATTAACTTTAGAATAACTTTTAAACTATTATTACATTTGACTTTAAATTTTCCATAGTGATCCAACAACTATAAGAAAATAAAATACCCTAAAATTTTTTTGTTCAACTGACGAGATTTACCAGAATCATCTATTTTACAGACTGAGGGTTTTTACTTATTTACTTAGTTTTAGAAAATAAAATTTGGGGTTATATTATAATTACACCATACAAATATGCATAAAGGAATCATGGAATCCAAATCATGCATCATTTTGAAATTATTGTATAATTTACAGACCGGTCAGTAAATTACTGCAAAAGGGCTACACAAACCAACTGGGCATACCACCTATGAATATATTTGATATTTTTCAACCGTTATTAAATTTGACTCGAAGTTTTTCATAATGGTCCCATTTTTATTCATCTGACGAGATTAATCAGAATCATCTATTTTACAGACTGATGGTTTTCACTTATTTACTTAGTTTTGGAAAATAAAATTTGGGGTTATATTATAATTACACCATACAAATATGCATAAAGGAATCATGGAATCCAAATCATGCATCATTTTGAAATTATTGTATAATTTACAGACCGGTCAGTAAATTACTGCAAAAGGGCATCGAAATCTGTCAAAATTATTCAGAATAACCTATTTAACAGACGGAAGATTCTTCAATAAAGTTAAAATTTAATTTTTAATGAAAATAACTTACAGCAAATGAACTTTCTGAAATTTGGAGTACTTACAACTGCAATAGGCAGGTATAACAGCAGAAATTATATCTAAAAATGTAAAAATATTATTATTAGAAACACAGGTACACAATAACGTGTTAAAAATATTTTGTTAATTCATTTTAAAAATACATATATATTAAAAACATTTAAAACTAAATAAGTATAAAATAAGAAACTTACTTTTTAAGATTGTTTATGTGAACCTATGAAAACGCCTAAGATAAAAAAAATGAAAATAACATAAAAAAATGTTTTTATTCTAAAACTTATTTCTTGGCTTTTAGTGAATGATTAGAAGTAGCAAGTTTCAGTAACGAAACAAACTAATAATCATTTTTAACAATAGACACCATCGAGAAGGTAAGCCAAGTTGTCTATCAACACAAAACATCACAACAATAACATCACAACAACATACATCATAATGACTGACGGGTACATAAACACAAACATACATATAGTGACTTACGGGTGCGTCAACACCGCTCCAGAGGTCCAACAGAACACAAACATACACATAATGACTAACCGGTACATAAACACTAACATACATATAGTGACTTACGAGTGCTTCAACACCTCTCCAGAGGTTTAACAGAACACAAACATACACATAATGACTGACGGGTACATAAACACAAACATACATATAGTAACTTACGGGTGCGTCAACACTGCTCCAGAGGTCCAACAGAACACAAACATACACATAATGACTAACTGGTACATAAACACAAACATACACATAATGACTGACGGGTACATAAACACAAACATACATATAGTGACTTGCGGGTGCGTCAACACCGCTCCAGAGGTCCAACAGAACACAAACATACACATAATGACTAACCGGTACATAAACAAAAACGTACATATAGTGACTTAAGGGTGAGTCAACACCGCTCCAGAGGTCCAACAGAGCACAAACATACACATAATGACTGACGGGTACATAAACACAAACATACATATAGTGACTTGCGGGTGCGTCAACACCGCTCCAGAGGTCCAACAGAACACAAACATACACATAATGACTAACCGGTACATAAACACAAACATACACATAATGACTGACGGGTACATAAACACAAACATACATATAGTGACTTGCGGGTGCGTCAACACCGCTCCAGAGGTCCAACAGAACACAAACATACACATAATGACTAACCGGTACATAAACAAAAACGTACATATAGTGACTTAAGGGTGAGTCAACACCGCTCCAGAGGTCCAACAGAGCACAAACATACACAAAATGACTGACAGGTACATAAACACAAACATACATATAATGACTTACGGGTGCGTAAACACAAACATACAAATAATTACGTGTCGGTAGATCAACACCGCTGCAGAGGTGAACAGAAGACAGGTATTCATATAATGCAATTTGCAAGTTTAAATCAGAAGATACAAAAACAGTAATTTGATTTGGAACAATTTCACTATTGTGGATAGAAGTTGGGGTAGAACAAGCATCAGAAGGTGACAAATCAACAACATCCGGAAAAGCACCAATAAAAGATAAAGCAGAGCTTAAAAAATACTTTGTTAAATCAAAATTTTTGGCACGATTTAATTTTTGAAGGCACTTGATCAGCATAACTCTAGATATAGGGTATTTAAACAAGGATGTAAAAAATACTGAAAGATTTGGCCATGTCAAGTTAAATTTATCTTTTTCTTTACAAATTTGTAAAAAATGGCGATTGGTTAAAACCAAATCTGGATTTTTGAGGGATACAATGCCTCCATTAATATTTAGATAATCCAAAACAGTGTCAGAGACTAAAATTAAAAGTAAACTTAATTTAAGTGACATAAAGAAAAATAAGGGGTGGATTACTTTGGTTTCAATAAATAGAATTATTAAAATGAAAAAAAGTTGTGCTACAGTATTCCTAATTTATAATTTTGACTTACTTTCTTGACTTATAGATGGAGCAACCATTTTGGTGAGACTACTGTTAATGTCAACACCTAAAAAAAAGGAATTAAAATAATTATTACAAGATTTCATAGTATTTAATCAAAAAACAAATAGAGGCAAATATAAAAAGAAATAAAGAATTTCTTACACAACTCCATTTTCGTAAGCTTCTGTTGAATACTATTTTTAGGTTTTTGTTTTGAAAAAAACAGTTTAAATAAGAGCAACCTGTAGTTAAAATAGTAAAAATCAAGATTTTAACTTTCTTGAAGAATGCAGACCTTTTACCTGGGAAAAAGTAAAAGATTTATTTTCATTTGATTAAAATTTTAAGAATTATACTTTCACTTTCAATATAATTTTCATTATTTAACCAAAACAAACGCAAAAATCAAAACATATAACGTCATTAAATACGCGAAGAAAAGCATATATATATACACATAATTTATATATGCAAATCCTTAGTACCAATTCTTTAGGTAAACTTAAATAAAGACTTGTTTTAAATAGAGGAAAGGCTAAACTTGCAATTTCCACCTGGACGTTTTTCAAAAACACTTTTTTTTCTATGTAAATCAACCTTGAAGTTTTTAAACGCTGAGAACTAAAATTTTTTGTATAAATGTTAAAAAACGTCCAGATTCCATTAGATTCCTCGTCCTTTTCTTAATAAATACGGAAAGTTTCATAAGAATTAGATGTGTTTAAGTTCTAAGGAATCCTTACCTTCAAAAGCTTCGTTTTAAAAAAACGTTCCCGCGACAAGTTTTTTTATGAAAAGTGGTCTCAAGATATGGGTAATATATAAATGAAGCCATACAAAGCTTAGTACTTTCTATATATGGTTGGAAAGAGATTGAGTAACACTAACTGATGCAAAAAACCTCAAGGCGCTAGCTTAACCATACGAAAAGATATAAGAGAGCAAAGTTTATGAAAATTACGTGTTTTTTGTCAAACGTCAAATGTTTTTTGTTAAGCCGTGGAATCGCTATCAATAGTCTACTGGATCTCCAATAGAAGATTATATAATCTTATGCAATTTGTAAAAAAGTAGCAAAAAATGTAATAAATTAATTATTTTATTACATTTTTTGTTACTTTTTTCACAAATTGTTAAAAAATTAGTAAAGTTAGAAATGGCAGGTTAAAGGTTTGGTTTTATTGAAACAATTGATTTTAAAATACTAGTTATAATATATCCCAGTACTTTTGATTGGTCAAAATATGCTTACAATATCTCTTAATTTTAAGCAATCTTTCACAGTCTGTAAAATAATAAATTGGACCTTAAACTTCTAAAGCAAACACTAGAAAGACTTCAAAAAAATTTCCTAGAAATTAAAAATTAGGTTTTAAAAGATAGTATACCTATATAAATTATGATATCAAGAATTGATTTATATTATATAATATAAATCAATTCTTGATGTTATAATTTTATTACCATTATTGAATGTTTTTTTTTAATGTCATTATATAATTATTTATGAAGTTTAACTAAGGCCATTAGTTTAAATTCATAAATAGTTTTATTATAAACCAACAAATGAATTTATTCAAGTTTTGATAATTAAATATACATTTACTTAGATAATGTGAATAAGGGTGGAGCTGCTAAAATCAAATCAAATGATAAAGAAAAAGGTAAATTATTGATATTTATTGAAGATTATATATATACATATATATATATATATATATATATATATATATATATATATATATATATATATATATATATATATATATATATATATATATATATATACATATATATATATATATATATATATATAAAAAGGTAAATTATTGAAAAATAGGTAAATAGGTAAAAAAAATTGGTAAATAGGTAAAAAAAATAGGTAAAAAAAAAAAAAAAAAGGTAAATTATTGAAAAATATAAAAAGGTAAATTATTGAAAAAGGTAAATTATTGATATTTATTGAAGATTATATATATATACATATATATATATATATATATATATATATATATATATATATATATATATATATATATATATATATACATATATATATATATATATATATATATATATATATATATATATATATATATATATATATATATATATATATATATATATATATATATATATAGTGTGCTCAAAATGAAGCGGCTTAAATTCCGTTAGAAAACACAAACCATCTTGACATTTTTTATATTTTTTCTAATATAGCAATGACTAGATGGGATAGTATTTTAAAATTATTGTGAAATCATACTCTCAATTATTTCTTCCCACTTCAAGCACTATATATATATATATATATATATATATATATATATATATATATATATATATATATATATATATATATATATATATATATATATATATATACACACACACATATATATATATACACACACATATATATATATTTATATATATATGTGTGTGTGTGTGTGTATATATATATATATATATATATATATATATATATATATATATATATATATATATATATATATATATATATATATATATCCCAGCAAACATGTTTATATGGGTTCCATTTGGGCCATCCCATTTAACTAATTTGACAAAATATAAAGAGTTATGCACTTGTTCAAAAAATTAACTTGATTTATTAGATTGTGAAAAAGTTAGCAAAATTTATTAAAAGTGGTATCAGTTAAATATGCAATATTATTAATTCAACATAGTTATGTTGCATACAAAGCACACAAAGCAATAGATGTCTTACAATTTAACTTTACTTAAAGTTATCATATTGTTTTTTGCAATATAAGTTATTGCTAATATTAACTTGTTGCAGTAATCATTTTTATACATATATTGTTATTATATATCATGGTATATGATAATATAATATATTATCATATACTATGATATTTAATATATATGTATAACAATCTAAATTATTATATATGTATAATAATGTGTTAATATGTAAAAAATTAAATGTTAAATAATTGACATTTAGTTAATTTAATAATCAAGTCATATATGACTTAAATGGCATTAATAATAATATTTCGTTATATCTGTAGTAATCAAGCATGTATATAGCATAATCATAATTATAATAGGTTACCATTTAACACTGGTTACCATTTAACCAATTTTAATAATTATAATAGGTTATCATTTAGCACTGGTTACTATTTAACAAATAATTAATTTATGCTTTTACATGTATAAGTGTGACATGTATAAATGTAACATTAATAACATAAAAGTTATCAAACTAAAAAAAAAATCTTTTATCTTTTTTACACAGCATATAAAAAGTATTTACTTTTTACAAAAACATAGCATAGTAATTCAATCAGTGAAATGATTCCATGAAATGGTTCTACTGGTCAGCCATCAAGCTTGACCTAATCCTGCATAGAAAAATTTAATGTTGGACTTAAAGAAAAGCAGGAAGTTTAGTATTTTAACATGCTATCCACTTCTATGTCCCAAGTTATAAAATATTTGTTTTTAAGCATAGTTATCATTACTCAAAAGATATTTTATTGTATACTTAAGTAACTTCCAAAGAGCAAGAGAAAAACTATAGTTTTCAGAAAACTCATCTGATTTAAATATTACTAAAAATAAAAACACACTCACAAACCCAACAGGTATGCTAAAAAGAAAGAGGTGATATCTTTATGATAAAAAAATATCTTAAGTAATTAAATTTGAACTCATTTACAAATATATAAAATGCTAAAGTAACTTTACTGCATTCGTTGAAGAATGAAATAAAAAATTTGAAATTACTATTGTTTTTGTTATGTACACACCCTTTACTTTTGGATAATATATAAATTTTTTTAGTAACTTTGTATACATGAAATTATAGTAAATTTTATTAAGCTAATAAATATGTAAATAAGTTTTTATAATAAAGGTACATTTATTTTATTGTTTAGTTACATTTTGTTGAAATGATTTTATAATTATTTTATTCTAATCTAATACTTTTTTCTTTTAGAATGGTTACCACCTACTTTATCTACTGACTGCAATATAGATTTTTTGCAATATACATTTTTAAACATACATTGTACATTTTTTACCTGGAATTTGGTATAAGTACATAAAAAGTAACTTCTCTTAATCACAAAGCTTCACAAAGTTTTTCCATCCCTGTTTAATTTAATTTAAATGTGAATTATTTTTGTTTCTGTATTAAAAGCGCTTTGTTTATTCAAAAAGCTGCAAAATACGATTCTAAAATGTAAATACTAAAAAAAGATAAAAATGACACAAGAATATTATAGTGCAGCCTATTAGGAAACAGTAGCATTAACTGTTAGGCTCCTTAGTTGCTTGAATTTCCATTAATTTGAGTTAATGTTTTAAAGATATCAGGATCCCTCATCTTCACTGAACAAGGAATAAACTATAAATATATAAAATTTATTGTGTGTTCTGTCTACTAAGTACTTTAGAAACCATTTCAACTTTTAAAATTTTTTTTCTTTAAATATTAAAATTATTGTTTTGAACAGGTTGGATGCTAATTTGGTTAAGGAGGTTGTACACTGGAGATTACTGGCCGCAATAGTGCTGTAATGGCAATAAATACAAATACATACGAACCGAAGTAATTATAACTACAAAAAAAAATTTAAATAGTAAATAATTTTGTTAAAATTTTTTACAGTTACTTTCTTTTATGAGTTATTTAAATCTAAATTATTTTGTTTGCAGAGACAGTAAAGAGAAATGTACATCAAAGTCGAATGTGAGGGCTTGGCTTACTGCGTCACAAAACTAAGATAGCAATTGAGTCAAACGTAGTAAAGTCTTTGAAGGCTTTAGCACATTTGACTCAATTGCCATCTCATGACTTCATCTCGTTTGACTTCAATCTGAACACAATGGCTCACCGAGAAATATCTTTGGACATAATGAATAATATGAAGTATATAATACCATTGCATTGTTTTGTTTTTCTACTACATTATTTTTTTGAATACTGTTCGCTAAACAGTGTACGGAATATAAAACTATCTGTCTAAACAGTCCGTTTAGATCGTCGAGCAAATTATTTATTAAAAAAATAATAATGTTGATTTAAAAATAAGTTAGACTAACAAACTTATTTCAACTATAGGTAAAACACTTTAATTAGCTAAGTAGTGCTACACTAGTGTTTTTTTAACCCATTTAATATCAAATATAATACGTATGATAAGCTGATTCATTATATGAAGTTTATTATACCCACCGTATAGGTATTCTGGGTCAATAAACCCATACTGGGTCCACCTAGAGCCCAGATAAACATGTTGGCTGGGATATTGATATATATATAAATTAGTAGAAATCACTTATCAATTTTAATTATTTTATTACACAATATTCAGTCAATAAATAATATATACAAATATATAAATTTTTATCTTAAGAATCCAATAATTATTTTTTTTCTATAGAACTTCTGTCATTGTAGCTTAAAAAAGAATTGTATGAAAATTCAGTTAAATTCTTCGAATAAAGTATAAAAACAGCTATATTAGATGAAACTTTTAGTATTACAATTTCAGGGTTTAAAACTCGAGGCAATTATGCGGCTAAGTTAGCGTTATGCATACTTGAAAGTGCTAGAGAAAAAAAGATTGACTTATGCAAAAATATTTTTGAAATATTTCTTCCCATTGTTAATTAGCGTAGAAACACATCTCAGCTAAGAGAGCAACAGTGTACGATGTTGCACTGTCTTTTCAAGAATAATGTATAACGCTCTTCATGGAATGAACTAGTTTTTGACTTTTCTAATTATAAAACTGGGTTTGACCTTCTGTATATATTTCTATTAAAGACATGGTTTCAGAATGTCATTGAGTGGAGGAATCATGTATTGTTAGAATCAAATTATAAAAAGCTAGATTTAAAATTAACAGCAGAAAAAGAAGAAACTATTCGCTATGTAGCTGGATTTATTCCATTTTCATTGAGAAAAATGTATTCCTTTCTTTTTTTTTTTTTTTTTTTAAACATCATTGCTTCCAACAAGATGTTTTTATGATACTATTTTTATGAACTACTATTTATGTTTTGATTTTTAAGAAATAAAAGTTTATCATTAGATACTTTTAGGTCTTGAATAAGCTCATTTTGTATAATTATCTTTTCTTTTAACAAACCTAATTCCACTTTTATTTCTATATTTTCTATCTGGATTGATTTTAAAATTTGTAATAAATCTTTTAATGATGAAGTTAGAAACTTATCGTCCGCGTGCGCAATTCTTACAAGAGATTAATGTCTTTGAAATCTCTTTGTGCAACTGATTTTCGCATAGAGTTATCGAAAAAATAATTATATCTTCTAAACATTTGGTTGTTTTGTACCGTTTAGATTTTTATCCAATGGGTTTTCTGAGTCTAACGTAATGTTAATCTCTCTGAATTGTTCACTACTAAAGCTATCCAGTACTTCAAAAAACAAACGTTCACGGATTCTTCTTATCATGCTTTCTTTAACTATGTTTAAATTTTGTATTATAATATCTTTCGGGTGTAAACATATTTCTTCTAAATTCTTCAAAAAATTGCATTCGAATGTGTTCAAGTCTAAGTTCAGATATTTGTATATACAAATATCTCACAAAGGGTGCGTGGTGCCATGTCGTATTTAAATGTTATTCAATAATTAGTTTCACTTTAACAATAATCTTCATTATAATAAATATTCATAAACAGAGTTTGATAATTTTTTTTTCTTTTAAAATTCGCTTATTAACACAAATAGAACTGTTAGTTTTTCCGTGTTTTTATGGTGTACTCAAAAAAATTTCACAAAATTCGAAAAGCATGTCCTGAAAATAAGGTGGTTATTGTGAGAGGAAAAATTTGCGTATTTTTCTCTCATTAAGATATACAGAAAAACAACCGGTTAGAATGAACTTTATAGAAATACTTATTTAAGGCATAGGTAAGTAGCTAATAAACTAGCTCTTTAATAAATACCATTATTTATAATAACATTTTATTTCATATTAATAAATCAAAGAATCCTGTCAAAATCAATAAAAATAAATTAGCCAATGTAGACTGAGCATAATAATGCCTCAAATTCGCTTTGCGTTGTATAAAAGAACAACACGTAATTGATCCTTCTTGTATGTTTCTTTGTGGAAATCACTCAAAAGTTTATATTTGGAAAACTCACTGATTCTCGAGTAAATAGTTTTTCCTGCCTGTTCGCTGTAAATCCCCAGTTCATATCCATTCTTTCTACAAAACTCCTTTACATAGCAAAATAATATATGCAGTTTGGTACTCTTTGTATATGAAAATATCAAGAAAATTATCTATCGCTTTTTGAAAATCCATACTGAGTATCTTGCTAAAACACGAGTAAGCCAAAGTATTGAATGCATTAAAGGCATCACAAAATTCCCTTGGATCTTCAGGAAGAGCATCTCTAAGCTTATTTGTTAATCTCATCAATTTCTAACACTGGTTTCCTTCAAACACTTCACTATGAAGTTTTTGTCTGACAAGGGAATTGTTTTCTAGGAAAATTTCCCATTTTGTTGCTAGGTTATTCCACAATATATTAATTGCTCCTGTATAGAGATGAAGTTTGGATATATTGCATACTTCCATAACTTCAGTTTCATTATCTCCCGGCAGAAGTGGCTGATTCTTGCAATTATAAAATTCTTTCAGTGATAAGCCAGAACTACATCCTTGTTTCCAAGCAAGATTTTGATGTCTAATTGATCCTAAGGTTCATTTATCTCCTATAGAGAAGAGCCAATCTACACAATCTGTACTCTTATTACAGAAGCAGAGAGGATACTTTGAAGTATGATTTTGAAGTCCTATAATCAAATATAAGTAGGTTTAAATCCGCGAAAAAGTGTAAACTGAATATTTCCAAAGTCAATACTTTTGAAAAAGACAGCACAGTTTTCATAATTCTCCTGAATATTTGGGACTATTCCTAAGAGTAATGTCTAATCAACGGACGTTTCTTTTTTCAGGTTCGGACAAATGCCCTCGGAATAGTTTCATCTCTTGGTGATATCAGCATTGAAGTATCTTCCACTTCAACAGTACCAATTCTAAGCTTGAAGAAACCTCCACCGCCGTCAACAAATACTTTCACCTGAACATTAAAAGCGTCTAGTTTTCTTTTTTTTATCATCTTCCAAGTGAGTTTCTCCACATCTTTAACAAAAATAATAGGTTGCACAGTTTTTTTTTTTTTTTATTTTTTTTTTAAACATCTTCGCTTCCAACAAGGCTGCAAGCAGCCACTAATTAAAGTTGGAAGTTACTGTAAGAGAAAAGATGAAGATTGTAAAGCAAGATAACGATTGACGGACGATTTAAAAGATTGCAAATTATATGAATCAGGTAAGCAAGATGAAGGAAGCGAATTCCAAAGAACTGATGTTCGAGGAAAAAAACTAGACGAATAAGCGTTTTTGGAGCACTTAGGAACAGTCACAGAAAAAGGATGACACTTAATTGAATGACGAGTAACACGAGAATGAATTTCAGTAGATGGCACAAGAGACGCTAGCTCTTTAGAGCAGTGCCCATTATAGTATTTGTAGAAAAGAGAAAGAGAAGCAACATTACGACGATGTGATAATGGTTGAAGGTTGGCTGCAAGAGCAGGTCCAACTATGTTTACAATGCGTTTTTGCATCTTGTCTAAAAGAGAAAGGGCATCATTAGAAGATCCGCCCCAGATATGGCAACAGTATTCCATACAAGGCCGGATTTGAGATTTATAGAGATAGAGAATAGAATCCAGAGTAAGAAAGTGGCGAGCTCGATAAAGAGATGCAACCTTAGCAGATGCTAATTTTGCAACCGATTTGATATATGGTTTCCAAGAAAGATTGGAAGTAAGAGTTAATCCTAGAAGATGAAGAGTAGGTGACTCATCGAGTACATCACCGTTCATAAATATAGGAAGGTCTAAATTATTGCGATAACGATTGCCTGAAAAAAATTGAGTTTTATCTGAATTAAAGTTCACCAGCCACTGTGAGCCCCATGCTGTAGCAGAAGTGAGATCCTTTTCAAGCTCAAATGCCCCCTCCAAGCAATCAGAGGGTGTTGGTTTCTTATCACGACAAGAATAAATGGTAGTATCATCAGCAAACAATGCCACCTTAGATGTGAGAATATCTGTAAGATCGTTAATGTAAATTAAAAATAGTATAGGGCCAAGGATAGAACCTTGAGGAACCCTTGAAGTTACAGAATAAGAAGAAGAGTGTTGTCCATCGAGGACACCTTTTATGCTACGATTGGAAAGGAAGGATTCAATGATCTTGAAGATGTTGCCGGATACACCATAAAAAGAAAGCTTATGGAGAAGACCAGCATGCCAAACTTTATCAAACGCTTTTGAAATGTCAAGAGCGATGGCCTTAACCTCTCCACCTTCATCTAATGCACGATAAAACCTGTCAGTTATTACTGTTAGCAAATCAGCTGTAGAACGAGAAGATCGAAATCCATATTGATGGTCAGAAAGTAAGTTATTAGATTCAAGATGAGAAATTAAGTGATTGTTAATTAAAGATTGAAAAACCTTGCTTATGATAGGAAGAAGATTTATGGGACGGTAGTTAGACGAATCAGATCGCTCCCCAGAATTCTTGAAGATAGGGATAACAGATGCGGCTTTCCAGCAGGCTGGAAAACAAGACTCTGATAAGCACTTGTTGAATAGTTTTGAGAGTATAGAAGACAGCTCCGGAGAACACTTCTGCAAGACAATAACAGGTATGTTGTCTGGGCCACAAGCTGTAGAAGAGTCTAGGCAGGAAATCACTTTAGATACAGATGCTGGAGTGATATGAATGTCAAGCAATGGATCAACCTGTTTGTTGGCAATATCAGGTAGAACGCAATTAGTGGAATCAAGAGATGATATTGATGAAAAGTTTTTAGCAAACAGTTCGGCTTTGTCTTTAGGTGAGGTGACAAAGTCTGAACCATACAGGAGAGGTGGAATTATAGATTTGCCCTTATTATTGATATTATTAAAGATTCTCCAGAAGTCACGAGAGCCTAATTTTTGAGATGAGATACGAGATTTCATGACCTGAGAATAGCGGGTTTTGGCGTTAGACAAAACCTTTTTACAGTTGTTTCTAGCAGTAATAAACAGACGTCTGTTTTCTGGAGAATTGTTTTGCTGATAAATATGGAAGTAATGGTTTCGATTGGCAATTGCAGCAGCACAGTGTGAGGAAAACCATGGAGGAGAGTGAGACTTGACCTGGAATCGTCGAGAGGGAATAAAAGATTCCATGCCAGCCTGAATCCACGAAGTTATGTAAGAAGCACATTTGTCGACAGGAAGTTGAAAGATTTCTACCCAAGGGCCATCACGAAGAAAATCACGGAAAGAATCCCAGTCAGCTTTACTGTAGTTGTAAGAGGTTCGATAATAGGGGTATTCAGGTGATGAAGAAGAATGAGATATTAGTTTTAAAGAGATCAAACTGTGATCAGAAGCACCTAAGGGTGAATGTGGAGAAACTGAGCACTGACTAGGATCAGAAACAAGACATAAGTCGAGTAGAGAAGGTAAATGATTAGGGTTGTCAGGAAAGCGAGTTGGAAAGTTGACTATTTAAGTTAGCGATTGAGAAAGGCAAAAGTTGTGGGCTTTAATGCCTGCAGAGTCACTGACACTAGAGCCAAGCCATTCAGAGTGGTGAGCATTAAAGTCACCGACAACAACTATATTAGCTGATGGATAAAGAGAGAGGGCTTGGTCAATATGATCAGAAATAACATCAAAAAGAGTGCAGTCTTGAGATGAAGGAGAGCGATATAGAACAAAGAGAAAGGCAATAGAGTGAAGTGGTGCTAAATGAAAGCACATGAAAGAATAGTCTGTGGATTCAACTTAGTTTCACGACAAACAGGTGAATTCTTACGAATGTAAATGCCCAGGCCAAGCATGTGACTATTGGAGTCTTTACGAATCAGAGGAAGATAACCATCAACACTAAGATCACAAGATGAGACAGCCGAACTCAAATTAGTCTCACAAAGAGCAAGTAGGTCTGGTGAACTTTGCAAGAGATAAGACTCAACAGAAGAAAAGTTACTTCGAAGACCACGAATATTAGTGAATGATAGGTTTAGAGAACTTGGTGATGATGATGGTTTTTTGTGTTTAATAGTTTTTGGTACTTTATTCATTTTAAAATTAGATTGAAGAACTTGACTCAAAGCATAGATAGTACTCAGAACACCGTTTAATAGCCCAAGCAATTGCCTTATTACTACTAATAAACCCTAAGCCGTAACAAAGGGCTCCAAATGTGGCCTCCGCAATGCACACCAAAAGTACAAACAGGGACACCATCCATGCGCAACATGGCACTGTTAATACTTTGATATTTTTCAGCTGTTGATGGAATCAGCCTCTCTGAGAGCTACCACAGAGTTCGGGAAACCTGACTACCAGCCGGCCTCAGAACCATAAAACTGAGTTTTAGAGCTGTACCCTCATAAGGAGATAATAGAATGAGTTGCCTAGTCATAAAAACAGTGACACAAGCAAACCCATGCATTGAGTCAAGAAGATCCAGCATTCAACATCCTAAACTGGAAACAATGTATTAAAAATACATCTGCGCCAGCCTAATAGATGAAGAAGGGGTGCGAGGCTGGTCAATAGATAGAATCTGTTTACCCCTTAAGTCTTTGCCTAGGAGGCATTCTACAAGACAGTAGCATGGTGCATTTAACATCTGCCCAAGATGAGTATTTTTATCGAGACACCATCTCAAGCCTTTACTCAACCAAGAGCCCCAAGGCAGGGGGTGTTTTAAATCAGAGTTGGCATCTCCTAGCCTTTGCCTAAAAAGGCGTATCCTACAAGGCAGCAGGAAATGAAGCAGATTGTAGTTAGCAAGACATGACATGAAGCAGCAAGACATGACATGTAGTTAGCAAGACAGGACATGAATCAGATTTAGTTAGAAAGTCAGCTGTAGAGCGAAAGGATCGAAAACCATATTGATTGTCTGACAGTAAGTTATTTGACTCAAGATGGGATGTGAGATTTTATTCTAATCGTAAAGACGCTGTTTTGACCAAAGCTGTAATAGACCTAATTAAGTCATGGGAATCAGATTCTGATAACAGATTGTTAAAACGTTTTCAGAATATACTAGAGGTTAGACAGACACAATAAATAGATGTGGACTGTTTTCTGTAAATGATGATTTTTTTATATTCATTCGAAGGGTTGAAAATGTTGCCAGGACTGTATTGAACTCTCATCTCATCATCAAATATAAAGGTAAAAATCTGAGAGACGTTTTAATGAAAAAATTTCAAGCAAGTTTCCTTATCGATTTGAGTTGGACATCTCTTACCAAAAAATTTTGAATGTCAATCTTTAAAGGATTTATTAAAAGAAATTATACTTCGAAAGTGGGTGAGCATTGTACGCGCTCATATTTAAAAGCCTGGGTCCGAATAATAAATAGAAAAAGTGGAAAAATAGAAAAAAATATATCAGAAAAAGGTGAACTGGCATTAAGAAAAACAATGCATAAGAAGAAAAATCTTTTAAAGTAATAAGAAATTTGTATATTATTATATATAGAATAAAAATCTTACATGTTTGTTTAACATCTTATGCTTAGCTTTATATTTATATATCTTTATATTTGTTTTTTGTTAACAAAGGATTGGTAAAAATAAACATTACTAAGTTATTTTTGTTTGCTTTTTTAAAAATATTTTTCGTTCACACTACAATGAGCAACTCATTAAAATATTATTTTTTAAAAAATAGATCGATTAAATTTAAAAATTTGATGGAAATTAACTAGATTTTGTTGTATTAAAATATTAAAAGTGAAATGAAAGTGTTTATTTAACAATCATCTTGGAATGATAGTGTTAATGTTGAAATGTTAAAAAAGGATGTAACATAAGATCTTATCTTACGTCCTTGGTTAAAATAGCGACTTTACGAAATCAAAACGCCAACCGCAACGAGAACGGGGAAACTATGTTTTTTAAAGTTGTCGTTCACGTAGCCGTTTTTCGTAAAATATCGTTACGAAAGTTACTATGAAAACGTAGCGGTACGAAAAGCCTTTGTATAGTTCTGTATATTTTTCTGCATGATTTATTGTACAGTTATATTTATAATTTTTAAGTAAGAAACCTATTCGATGTAAATTTCAATAAAAGAACGAAGTTTAAATTATTTTTTTAAATTAACATGTCAAAATTATCTCAGGTTCACAATCAGTTACTCATTTCTCATTCTAATAAGATAATAAACGACGAAGAGCTATTATTACTTTACGATGTTAACAAATCAAGTAACTTAACTTTGCCTTATCATAGTTATCCAAGATTTAATTTAGACGACATATCAGAGGATGAAGCCAAAAGCGAATTTCGATTTTTATCAAAGATATATACGAGTTGATCAATATCCTTAATATTCCCGCAAAAATAACGTGTTACAATGGTGTCACCATTTCAGCTGACGAAGCCTTTTGTATTTTTTTAAAACGTTTTGCGTATCCCTGCAGGTATCAAGATATGTTACCGCGATTTGCAAGACCAGTACCGCAATTGTGTATGATTTCAAATCATATCATGAATTTATTGTTTACACAATGGGGCTATTTACTTACCAACGTAAATCAGGGATGGTTAGACACTCTGCATCTTGAAATTTATGCTGCTGCTATTCATGCTAAAGGGGCTCCTCTTAAAAACTGCTGGGGGTTTATAGATGGAACTTTAAGAAAAATAAGTCGTCCTAGAAAGCACCAAAGAATTTTTTATAATGGACATAAAAGATGTCACGGAATAAAGTTCCAATCAGTAGTTGCACCCAATGGCTTAATTGCAAATTTATATGGTCCTGTGGAAGGGAAAAGACATGATAGTGGCATGCTCGCTGATTCGAATTTACTAAATAAATTAGCAGTAAATTCTTTTAACAGCAATAGAGAGCCTTTGTATGTTTACGGAGACCCTGCATACCCCCATAGAGTTCATTTACAATGTGGATTTAAAGGAGCTAACATATCCCCTGAACAGCTTATTTGGAACAAAAATATGAGTAAAGTTCGTGTTGCTGTTGAGTGGATATTTGGAGATATTGTAAACTATTTTAAATTTTTAGACTTTAAAAAGAATCTTAAAGTGGGACTTAGTCCAGTTTCTAAAATGTATTTGGTATGTGCGTTAATGCATAATGCACGCGTTTGCCTATATGGTTCAACAACAACAACATATTTTGATTGTCAAGCGCCATCCCTTTCAGAATATTTTATTTAACTTTTATAATTTAATAAATACTTTTTTAAATGAAATATAAGACAGAATATAAAATTGCTTTATTTTTTTTCAGGTAAAAATTTGCTTAAAATTTCTAAAAAAGATGCTTGCTGTTGCATCATAGCTTGCATCATGTTATTTTGTTGCTGCATCATCTGTTGCATTGTTTTTCCTTGTGCTTCAACTTCTATTCTTTTGACTTCAAGTTCCTCTTTTCTAATATTTATTTCCATTTCACTTTTCTCTTTTAAATAAGAAATTGTTTCATTGCCATTATTTCTGGACTTTTTATTAGTTTCTTGTCGTCCGTTTCGCTTTTCACTTTCACTACATGTCTCTAATGACCGCTTTCGCATTTCTATTGCTTGCAAATTATCTGCATCAACCTTTGCATTATTTTGGACTAAGAGATCTTTAAAATTACTTTCAGATTGCTGAAACCTCTCATAGACATCAGCAATAGCCACATCATAGTCTGTTAAGTCACATGTAATTCCACTTGCTTTATTTACTTCTGCATCTTTTTTTTTAAACTTTTCAATTAAAAGGTTTACATGGTCTCGAGTTGACCTTCCAGTAACTTTAAAATAAGGCTCAGGTAATCCATTAAGAGAGTTGGATATTTTTTCCCATGAACCGCCTCTTTCTTTTGAACCACGTTTAAATTGCCATGGCTCGAAGGTCAAAACCTCCATTAACAACAGTGAACCGTGTAGTTGAGTCCATCGCATTGAACTAGAATATAAAAGTGTTTTTTTAAATTTAATTATTATTTTAATAGATTGATTTATTTAATAGGTTGATTAATTTTTGATAGAATAGATTTAAATGATTAAAAACTCATACTTATACAAATTTAAATCATTAGAATTATATTATATTAATTATATTATAATTATATTACTCATTAGTTTATATAAATCTTGTCTTTAGGGGAAATCAATTTAGATGACCCTGGAGATAACAGATTTATATAGCCACATTTTATAACTATTTTTATAAATAAAATATTACCTTGAGGGTGATGTTATTGTTCCACATGAAGATTCCATAACAAAGATAAACTGTGTGTTATGTTTAGCTTGATAAGTATTTTTCATTAATTTATTTATTACTGCTCTGTTTAATAAAAACTGAACACTCAAACTGAGCACTAAATACTCTTGCAAGAAACATAAAAATCTAATACAATGTCTTTTCTAGTTCACTAAATTTAACTCATCTTTGCACATTTTCTAGTAATAATTTATATAGAAACATAAACCTCAAAAATGTAAATTATAATATTAATATACATTACCAGTTACTAAATTAATAATAGCCATATATTTATTTGGTTATTATTGATAATCAATAATTATTGGTTATTGATTTTAATTGTTTTTAATTGATAATTATTATTAATATGTTTATATAAGCATATTAACAATTATTATCAATTAAAAACAACTTTAATCAATAACCACGCAAACATCGCTTAATACTCCGAACCTTTTACCATTGAATTGCACACACACAGCTGATATATCAGCTTATATCGATATAAAATTCACCACAAAAAACAAAAACAAAAAATCTTAGTTTGCGAAAAAATGTTAATGTTTTCATAATCATTTCACGTTTTCAACACAACGCTGAAACTTTAATTTTAACGTCCGGCCTAGAACTTTGAAACGCGAATTGGGACTTACCCTAAGCTTACACATGCGCATTAGCAATTTTTTGTGTTTGGACGTTGCGGTTGCAGTTGTCGTTTTGATTTCGTAAAGTCGCTAATGCGTTGAACGTCCATCTTATTTTACATCTTTGATTATACATATGGTTATTAGCTACGCTATTTATATACGATAGATGTTTGTAGTTCTTGTATAGCTTTTTTCTTATATTTGATAAAAGCCAAAATATATATGAAAGACTATTTTATTATGGTTTACAACAATATTAATATGGTTTTACTATTTTATAATGGTTTACAACACACATACAAAATACACTTTGTTAAAATAAATTGACAAAAAATATCACCAGAGATGCATTTTAATGCTTGAAATCACAATGTAAAAATTCCTTTGATAATAGTAATATGGTAACATAAAAAGCATATATAAAAAAAGATTCATCTACCTTATGACTTAAACATAATTAATTACTAAAGAGATATCTTGACTAATAGAACACCTTTTTCATTAAGAATTTGTAATATTCTACTTGGGCTCTAGACACATCTACTTGGGCTTGAGATGCATTTTCAATTGCATCGCACATACGCTCTAAAGCAGTAACCTCTCTGATTTGTAGCTCTTGTGAACGGATTTGAACATCTAGATTTTTATTTGCTATTTTTAAATATTCTGAAGAGAAATTTGCTATTTTATTTGTTCTTACCGGTTTAGTTTTTGCTATTTTATTCAAAGTTTTTTTATCATCAGAGTTCCTTTGTTTATTGCAGCCGGATGTAGATTGAGTTGGTTCCTCATCAGGAATAGTCACAATAGATTGCACATCACTTGTATCATCCAAAGCTTCAATATTTAAAATACCGAGTCTCCTTGCCATCTTACATTGTGGCAATCTGTAATTAAAAAATACACATAAAAAAAATTACAGATTGAGAAATGGTTATAAATCATATTTCAACCAAAATTTCTCTTGAAAGACTTGACTAGGTCAAGACTAAAAGTTTCAAGGCAACATGTTGCAAGGCCAATAGTATCGATACTCTTATCTTGATATATGACCAAGACCAAGGATAATGCAGAGATCAAGGACTAAAAACTCTAGTTAAGATGACAACAACTTTATAAAAAGAATAGTTTGAGCCTTTCACAACAAATTTGCAACTTGCAATGCATTTTTATTGTGTCATTTAGCTTAATACTCATGCGGTTATTTTAAAAATTGTTGAATATAGGCCACCATGTTTTGTACAATAATAATAATAATAATTTTATACTAATACTATTAGTATTCCAGGACATCTATTAGTAATAGATGTCCCGGAACATTTATTTGTTCTGGGTTTGGTGGGACGGTACAAAAGTTCCTCAAATGTTCCATAAATTTTTGTTCAAGTTGTGTTCACACAAGAGGATATTTGTTTATGTTCCATGTTCCATGGAATGTTGAATCGTCAAATGTACCCTCGTGTGTCGAAACGTCAAATGTACCCTCGTGTGAATAGCCTATAAGCGTGATGTAACTTGCGAATGACTATGTAGACTAATAGCTGTTTTCCACAAGATGAAAATATTCGCGCGAAGCGAATTTTTTCGTCAATAAGCTCGATAACAGAAATGTTTTATCTGCGCATGTTAATCGACAAAAAAATTTGCTTCGCGCGAATATTTTCGCTGACGAAACGCTGTTTTGATTTCCACTTTCTTTTGCGCTACTTTTTTTTCGTTGTCAACAATAAAAAAGGCAGTAATAAGTTTACGCTGTATGTTTAACTAAACGCAATTATTACTTTTTAAGCATACTTTTTACTTTAAAGCATGTAGAAATTTCTTTCCTTGCATTAATTTTAACATTTCTGTCTTTATATGTTAGATATGATATCATTTTGTAATATAATAATTTAAAATTTTTTTATAAGAAAGTATAAGAAAATAAATGCTAAACTCTGATATAAATATTTCTGTTAAACTGTTACTGCAAGAACGAACACAGGTTTAACTCCATGTAAGGTTTTTCACAAAAAGGTTTATCTCTGTGTGGCCACTTAAAGATAAACCTTCATAAGAAGTGTAACTTTCGGAATTGACAGTGTGCAAATTTACATTTGTAAATTCTCGATTTAAGTCTTTCTCCTTAGTTGATGAATTTACTAATGTTTGCAAATGTTTAGAGTGAGTTCATAGAAAATCAATAAGAACGCCAGGTATTTTGTTTCTTTGCCACTTTAAAAACAGCGTGCTTTCACTTTTTTTACTGTTAACATCACGTGATATAATATTCAAAACTTGATGGGTTTTCGCTTATGGCGATTCGCAAAAAGTCGAAATGAATCCGACTTTTTTTCGCTGTTGCGAAACACTGTTTTAGCATAACTGTCAGAAATTATCTGCGGCATGCTTATCGACGAAAAAATTCGCTTCGCGCGAATATTTCGTTTAGTGGAAACGGCACGCTGTGGCATTTAAATGCACGCATGACATTTTCGCCTAATGGAAAACGGCCAGTGAGTTGCCCTTTTACCTGAAATTAGTTGCTTATAGGGGCTAATTCATAAAAAATATCACGCCAATTTTAACTTTTTAAATATAAGTTAGAAGATCTTCAACATTCAACGAAGCAGGAGAAAATTAACTTTCATTTGCTGTCTTACGCATTTCATTGATTTAAATCTCTGCGCTGGAAAACTAATGATCTGCGTAAAACTTTTTTTAGTGGAACTTACTTTTTGGATGACCCCCAAACTAAAAATGCTGAAAATTATTTACAAAATAGCGAAGTTAGTTTGAAGAGTATGAGACTTTCAAAAAATTTATTTATGTTAAAACTTGTTTCTAATATTTATGAAAATAATTTTAAAATCCAAAATATTAAATCGCATGTTTCACAATATAATAAAAAAATTATTCATTACAGTAATTTTTTGGATATATCCAGTACATATACATAGTGCATGTACAGTATGGATTACTGTACGATGACACATATGTATATATAGGTAAATTGAATTTTGATATAAATATAAAGTAAAAAAAAATTCTTATTAATAAGATTATAAGGATATAATTGGGTTAAAGTTGGGGTTGCGCCCCTGGGTAAAAAAAAAAGGCATTTAGGGTGAAAAAAAAAATGTAAATCGGGCGCAATTTTAACCCAAATATGTCCAATTTAAACCCAAATATAATTATAACGTATTTTATAAAATTTATAACGTATTTTACTATTAATTTATTTCAAAATTCAATTTATCTATACATGTGTACCCCTAACAGTCATCAACTATATACAGTGAATAATCTGTGTATACAGTTAATTTTTGCTGTGCATAATATTACTATCTACAATAAATAATTAACGGTATATAATTATTTATGTCATTTTGTTATAAAGTTTTGTACCGAGTTATGAAACACTTTTATTAAACTAAGTTATGGTTATTTTAGTTTTTATCACTGATTTTATTTTCTTTGATTTTTTTTTTTT
The DNA here is from genome assembly GCF_038396675.1 of Hydra vulgaris. NCBI lineage: Eukaryota > Metazoa > Cnidaria > Hydrozoa > Anthoathecata > Hydridae > Hydra > Hydra vulgaris. Next base: position 30,066,422 of record NC_088924.1, on the reverse strand, counting down.
TTACTATAAGTATTTATAAAACTGTTCTTTTGTTGTTGTTTTTTTTGTGAAAGATACTGCACTAACCCTATACAATCACCGGTCCCTAACCATGAAAGATCTTCATAATTTTTCGGATTTTTGTCGAAAGATTGTTTGCGTTGGACGAAACTTTGTAGATCATGCACTAGAACTCAACAACCCATTACCTTCTGTCCCTCTAATTTTTTTGAAGCCTCCCTCATCAATTATCAAGGAAGGTTCTTTAATTAAAATTCCGCCAAAATGTAATGCACTTCATCATGAAGTTGAGCTTGGAGTTGTAATTGCAGAAAAAGGATCAAATATTACCATAGACAATGCATTTAATTACATTGGTGGATATGTATTAGCTTTAGATATGACTGCAAGAGATTTTCAAGAAGAAATAAAAGCAAAATCTCACCCATGGTTTTTAGCAAAATGTTGGGATACATTTTGTCCCATTAGTGAATTTATACCAAAAAGTAAAATAGTTAATCCTGAAAATTTAGAGTTATGGTTGGAAGTCAACAAATGTTTAAAACAATCAGGAAACACCAAGAATATGATTTTTGGAATCTCACAAATAATTAGTTATGTTAGCAAAGTTACAACGCTTGAAAAAGGAGATTTAATACTTATGGGGACTCCACATGGTGTTGGTCCAGTAAAGTCTGGAGATGTTATTGATTGTGGTATAAAAAATGTGACAAAAATGAAATTTTTTGTAGAATAATTGTTTGAACATTTATAAACTATTACACCAATATATATATATATATATATATATATATATATATATATATATATATATATATATATATATATATATGTATATATATATATATATATATATATATATATATATATATATATATATATATATATATATATATATATATATATATATGTATATGTATATATATATATATATATATATATATATATATACACATATATATATATATATATATATATATATATATATATATATATATATATATATATATATATATATATATATATATATATATATATATAATGAGCATTAGTTAATTAAATATAATTAATTAATGAAAATTTGGTTTGATTTGAAAGAAAAGTTTATTTGTTAAGAAATGTTTTGAAGTTTTTCATTTCATGAGTAAATGTTTTGTAAGTGGCTCTTAAGCTTCATTACTATTAATATATATATATATATATATATATATATATATATATATATATATATATATATATATATATATATATATATATATATATATATAGATCTATAGTTTGTTGGCTTTAGGAAGAGGGGAAGGAAAAAAGTGATTCTTACGCCAACACATACGTCACTTTTAATTACTTTTGACTTTCGTCCAACATTTTCGTGTTGGACGAAAGTCAAAACCATTAATTTAATTACAAATTAATTGTTATATAAAAAAACCACAAAAACGCAAATTTAATTGACCGGAATGTTTTTAAAAACATTCTGAATGTTTTTAAAACATTTTGAATGTTTTTAACAATATAAACAATGTTTTTATTTTTATTTTTTTTAATAAAATGTTTTTATTTTTATTTTTTTTATTAAAATGTTTTTATTTTTATTTTTTTTACTGTAAATCATGCGCGGAGTGTTGCTACATCGACTATCTTAAAGCCTGACTCGCAAGGGAGTGCTGCTACATCGACTGACAAATAGCCTGACTCGCAAGGGAGTGCTGCTACATCGACTGACAAATAGCCTGACTCGCAAGGGAGTGCTGCTACATCGACTGACAAATAGCCTGACCCGCAAGGGAGTGCTGCTACATCGACTGAGGGTTTGGTTGGGGCAGGCAGTCTATCATTATTAAAAAAAAAAAATTCCGGTCTTGAATTTTAATTTTTACTTTTTGTCAACAAAATATGGAAAAAACTTTCGGACAACATCTAAGGGTTGTATATATATATATATATATATATATATATATATATATAATATATATATATATATATATATATATATATATATATATATATATATGTATATATATATATATATGTATATATATATATATATATATATATATATATATATATATATATATGTATGTATATATATATATATATATACTATTAATATATATATATATATATATATATATATATATATATATATATATATATATATATATATATATATATATATATATATATATATATATTAATAGTAATGAAAAATTTATTTATAACTGGAGAGTTATAAATAAATTTAGGGTTTCCCAAAAACAACTTTTTTTAAATGTCTGCTCCCACTCTCTAAATGTGTTCTATAAAAAAATATTCTGAGGGGTAACTCAATTTCCTTAAACATTAGATGGGTCTAATATTATCGAAAAAAAAAGCTCTTCAAAATCTCATGTTGGGTCTCAAGAGAAGCTAAGCTTTATAAAAATTTCAAAAATAATAAAATTTTATAAAAAAAAAATTATTATTTTAATCAACTGCCTAAAAAATTACATTTTAAACTAAAATTGAAAATATACATTTTTACAAAAAAAAGATTTTTTTCTCAATATTTTTTATAAAATGATTATTATTTTTGAAATTTTTATATAACTTTGCTTCTTTTTAGACCCAACATAATATATTTTTGAAGATTTTTTAATAATATTAGGGACACGACAGATGTTTAATGGACTTGAGCTACTTTTTTTTGAGCTAAAATTTTCAAAAAAAAAAAACTTTTTTTTTGAAAATTTTTTAATTCCAGTATTATTTTTAGAGGGTGGGAGCATTTTAAAAACAAGTTTTTTTTAAAAGTTGTTTTTTGGGACACCCTAATGAATACTGAAATAGGGGGCTACTAGGTGCTTCAGTACATACTTAGATTGGCTAAATAGGGAGTACATGCAGGTAGTGCCATTACTTCATTGTATATACATACATTAATTGTCAAAATAGTTGTATAATAAATTTAATACAAAGTTCTAAAAAATATTGTTTGTTTCAATACTACTGAAACAAACAATATTTTTTTCAATAATACTGAATAAAATCTAAAAACTATTATACATATAATAGTTTTTAGATTTTATAAAAATTATATATATAATTTTTGTGTGCTTCAATTTACAATGTCTTTATAAAATTGCAAATAAAATATTTCCATTTAATAACACCTAAAAGATTGCTCATGCATAAAAAACTTTGTTTTGGGCAGGCATTATTTATGAATTAAGTTCATCAGAAAAGTTTTAGTCTTTAATAAATATCATTTATATGTAGATTACATACCTCCCTAAGCCACACTCTTAGTAAATGTATGTACTGAAGCCCTCACAAATGACTATTTCCTTGATAATGTCATATTAATGTTATACTTTGCACTCTTTTTCTTTTTTTCATACAAATTCAAAATATCTTTTTTAAAAAAATTTGTTCTATAACCATAGTGTTCTTTTTCTATATTAACTATAGTGTTCTGTTATAATTGTTTTTTTAATAAGTTATTGTTAATCAAATATTTTTTAAATTTATATAATATATCTGAATTATAAAAATATATAGTATTATATAATGGATTTGAATAATTTTGCCAAAACTTGCAGAAAAATTATCGGAATTGGGTTAAACTATAAAAAAACAATAGCTGAATTGAATATCTCAACTCCACAATTACCTGTCTTGTTTTTAAAATCCACTTCAAGCATTATCAAAGAAGGTCAAGTAATTAAAATACCCTCAGGATGTATAGATGTAAATTATGAAGTTGAACTTGGTGTTATAATAGGGCAATCAGGAGCTGATATATTAGAAGAAAATGCATTAAATCATATTGGTGGATACGCCCTTATTCTTGATATGACATCCGGAAGCCATTTAAGTTTTGTCAGAGAAAAATCTCTACCGTGGTGTATAGCTAAAAATTGGGATACATTTTGCCCTGTTAGCGATTTTATTCCAAAAGAAGCAATAAAAAATCCTGATGATGTGAATCTGTGGCTCACTGTTGATGGGGAAATGAAACAATCAGAAAGTACTTCAGACATGTTATTTAGTGTAGCCAAGCTAATTAGCTATACTAGTCAAGTGATGACCTTAGAACGGGGTGATTTAATTTTAACTGGTACACCAAATGGAGTTGGCCCTGTTAAAGCAGGACAAATAATTGAATGTGGAATAAAGGGCATCAAGCAAATGAAGTTTTCAGTAGAAAATAAATGATGAATTGTTTGGAACTTTTTTATTACTTCAAAAAACTTGCATATTTTTTTTAAATCATAGTTGTTTTTTAAATCCAGTCATTATTTTTAATCTCGCTATCTAATTAATTTTGAAATATATAGAAATAATGTAAAGTGATAAACTTGTTTTAAATTTATTGTTATTAACAAATAATAAAATAGAAAATACAACTATTTACTATATTATTTACATTACTATTTAATAAATTTATTTTAATTAATGGATTACTTATTTTATGATGAGATTTATCTTGTCAGTCCTCTGAATCCAAATTTAGAGATTTAACCTGATAAAAGCCAACAAAATTTTGTTGGTAATATTCAGGGCATTTTTCATAGAAATTGAGCATTTCTAGCATATTCTGATTTGATAAACAAGTTGGCATCAAAAATTCAACTTTAAATGTTTTAAGTTGGATTCAGAGGATTTTTCATTTTATAAAAATTATATTTTTTTTTATTGAATGCTAAAGTTTTTTTTTTAGTAAAAATTTAATGGCGCTTTCCTTGATGAGTTCAAGAGCTTCTTCAGTATGTTACGTTTATTTATTTTAGTGTGTGTTTATATATATATATAGTGTGTGTTTATATATATATATATATATATATATTAGGGTGGGGCATAAAACACCAAAGTCATTAAAAAAAATACCATAATAATTTTTCTCGTTCCTTTTGATATGTGTATTAAAAAAATGTAATTTTTTTTTTTTTATGAGTACCCCTTTGGTTGGTCCCAGCAGTCCGAAAATTAGAAAATTTATAATTTTTGTAAATAATAAGGGGGGCAGGGTCACTTAAAATTATTTTAAAGATATCTTAAGGGTTATTTTTGTAGCCTGATATATCTTTTTTTAGATTATGTTTTGTTTTATTGCAAAAAATGATGGAAATGGTCAGCCCTACCCATTAAAATACATGATGTTTATATTTGAGAGGTAGGGGGGGGCGTATATATATTTTCCTACATATTTTAAATAAAAAATATTTTTACATTTGCATTTATTTTTTAAAGAAAGATTATTTTAAAGTTTTCAACCAAGATTTTTTTTCTGTTGTCTGAAATTTTAGCCGAAGATCTGCAACAACTAATAAATTAGCTTGGCTATCTTCTTCGTTTCTGAAAGTTTCAATGAAGTCTTGACCAAGTTTAATAGCCCGTTCTGCACAATCATTTACAACAAGAAGACCAGTGACATAATTTTTAAATCTAATATAACCTGAAAATTTTTCCCAGTTTGATGAACTAGTTTTAAGCCATTCTGTCTCATGTAATGTCATTTTTAATAAATCAAATAAAAACCATCTTTCAGGACCAATAAAGTCTTCAATATTTTTAGTTATTTTTTTTTCATTGTCAGTAAAAATTTCGGAATTCAGTTTCCCCATCTTATAACTGGTGGGCTTCGCTGTTTGAGCTAATTTAAGAGCTATTTTTTGTAGCTGATCTACAGGTAAACATTTATCAGCAAGAAACATAACCACAAATCTTTCATTTAAATACCAATTGTGCTTTTTAAGTGATTTCAGTACGGCTTCTGCTGGTTTGAAACTGAATTCAGAATATTGTATCATTTCATTAATAGCTTTTAGATCTAAAGAAGGTGCTATGGCAGGGATAGGAGCTTTAATAAACCATGGAACATAAAATAGTGCTGTAAATAAAGCAATTTCATAAATCAGCTTTCCCTCTTGTAATGATATTATGTTAGGACATAAGTTACTGAATTGTGGCTGAAGAAGATCATATGTTAAATAATAAACTCCCTGTGCCATAAACCTGGCATGATGCGAAGCCATTGGAAATCTAAATTGAAATTTTGTTACTTTGCCACCTAACCAAAGAACAGCTAATTTTATAAAATACTGGTAGTCATTTCTTGGAAATATATCATTATCTAGGCAATTTTAAAGGAATGTTAATGATTCAGAAGCCTAAATTTCAAAAAACTTTATTATTAAAACTTATTACTAAACACATTAATCTAAATAGGACAATTAAACCAACCTGCTTTTCCAAAAAAGATAAAAAATTTTTTTCTGAGTCAAATCTTTTTAGGTTATCATAATTTATCTTCTTTTCAAGAATCGATTTCCAATTACCCTTCAGCCTATCAAATAACTCAGTCTTTGGTCCACTTGTTTTACCACCAGTAAGAACATTTGAGAAGTGCTAAAATATGTTTATTTCAAATCATTTAAATAAATTTTATTAATAAAGCATTTAATTCATCAAGAAATATTAATAATTAAATATATAAATAAATATAAAAATATTATATGATTTTTTCAATATTTACCTTTATATGTAATTCATAAACGTGATGACGACAAGCCATCCAAATTAAAGCTTTTCCTCTCCACTGCTCAATAAGAGTACAGACTTCTTTTAGCCAACCAGTATTTGTAACAGTGGTGTCAAAGGACAGACAATCAACATAGTCAAATAGCTCCCAGTCTTGTAAAGTTTTTTTGATTGCTTTCCCAAGAGACTCAGCAGTGCCATCTTCCACAAATAAAATACCCAAAAGTTGGGAATCTGAGAGATCTGGTGAACTGATTAGTACAGCTACTCTTTCAACTTTTTCTTTACCAAGTTCTTTCATTTCTAACATAATTTTTGAGTCAAAATGAACAGTAAGACTTTTACCCTTAGCCAATGTAATAAAGTTGTCTTTAATATTAAAGGCAGTTTTTCTTATACTTAATTTTTTCTGCCTCAAAATACTTCGTTTAGAAATAGAAAAATCATCTGTCGTTCCAGAACTATTATTTATAAGAGAAGCAAGAGTTGCACTCAGTGCAGTCGAACTTATTCCATATCGTGATGCTGTTGGAGCTAAATCTTTTCCTATATTTTTTGGAACAATAAGAGGAACAACATTAGATTTTCTAATTTTTCTAGAAGGCTGTAGATACTCTTCATCTTGGTTATCATCTAAAGTATTAAAATTTTTTGTTGTGTTTTCATATTTCTCAGTAACCAACTCTTTCTGTTTTCTTACGGACTCTTTTATTCTTTGATTTTTTATTTTCATTTCTCTTTTTGTTTTGTTTTTTACAAATTTTTGTGAAATTTTATCTTTACCCAACATTTTCTGAACACGCGCTCCTTTCTGGTCGTTAAGAAAATCTGCATCTTCTTTTCTACCTTTTATATCTTTAGTTTTATCTTTCATAATAATACCTTCACAATTCTTTTGACTTACATCAAATACCTCCTCTAGCATTCTTGAAAACTGTTCTCTTTTTAAAACTAAATTTGTACTTAAACGGTTCCTGTGTTTGTTTAAATCTTTTCTCTTCTTTTCCAAGTCAACAATCTTGTCTCTAAAACCAATGTAGAAGAATGCATTAAAATTAATGTAATTTATTATAAATATATAAAATTGTATGACTTTATAATTGCTACTTATATAACATAAATTTGAAATTGGATTAAACTCAAAATTAAAATTATTTTAAATTTATAAAAACCTGATATGCTTGTCAGTATTAATAAAAGGAATTCCTGCTTTTTGCCATATTTTCTTCACCTCATAAACAACGCATGGTAAACATTTTTGGAGACAACCGCCTATTTCAGCACATTGTGCAGTAAAAAAATCACCAAGAGGACATGAAGCTATACTAACTGAGGAAATGTTTGGAAAATCAGCTCTTAGCATAAGATCTCTGTAATGGTAATATTGCAATACAGTTTTTTTAGTTGGCAATTGTGTATTAGGTATTGTTCCAATTCTTTTTCCAACAAGAAAAACCTCACGATGAGATATTTTTCCAAAACTATTTTTTGTTTGCATTATTTTTATTTACACTAAGATAAAAATTTTAAAAATTACCGATTTTTTTAACTTAAACATTCCCCCCCCCCCTTCCTCCCAAATATGCAAACATGTATTTAAATAGGTAGGGCTGACCATTTCCATCTTCTTTTGCAACAAAACAAAACATAATCTAAAAAAAGATATATCAGGCTACAAAAATAACCCTTAAGATATCTTTAAAATATTTGTAAGTGACCCCTCCCCCTTTTTTATTTACAAAAATTATAAATTTTATACTTTTCGGCCTGCTGGGACCCACCATAGGGGGCCACAAAAAAAAAAAAAAATTCCATTTTTTTAATACACATATCAAAAGGAACGCGAAAACTTATTATGGTATTTTTTTTAATGACTTTGGTGTTTTATGCCCCACCCTAATATATATATATATATATATATATATATATATATATATATATATATATATATATATATATATATATATATATATATATATATATATATATATATATATATATATATGCAGCAATAGATACACGTTGATGGTGTCATACTGAAATAGTTTGCTGCCAGGGGCTTCAGCACATCCATTAACTGTCTATGTAGGTAGAACATACAAAAATGCCATCAAATAAGAGTTTGAATTTGAGCTTTGAGTAAAATTTTGAGTAAAGGGTTTGAACTTTGAGTAAGCTTTCTTCTTACAGTGTATCAGGTAACATCTTTAAGATTATTGAATCCTTCCTTACCAATCGCAGTATAAAAGTTGTCCTCGATGGATAGCACTCTTCTTCATATCCAGTAACTTCAGGGGTTCCTCAAGGTTCTATTCTTGGCCCTATACTCTTTTTAATTTACATTAACGATTTTCCAGATTTTCTCACATTTAAAGTGGAATTGTTTGCTGATGATACTAC